>NW_021295072.1:0-30986 GCF_002162155.2 Triticum dicoccoides | reverse complement strand
CTTTGTCTGGTCGTTGAACACAAACGAAGTACGCGAAGTTGCAGCTATGGCGAACTTTTAATCTAAACAAAACCCAAAGTCTAAACGATGCCCTAAGGGCTGTATATATGGAGGAAGAGGGGGGAATTTCGTGGCCCTTGGTGGAGGGGTCCGAAATCAACCCTATCTCTTGTTTCCCCACACATACGGACTCTAAAAATAGCCTATACTTATGTATTTCGAAATTACATGGGCCTGGCCCAATAATAAGGTGACGCAGCACCTAAAATAGCCTCGGGACGAAATTTATGAAGTGGCATCTTGTATATTTCGTCCAAGGCTTCATGCACCCATTATGGTGGCTTCAAAGTCCTGAAATCATCACTTGTAACTCCGTTCTTGTTCCCCTTGCGCATGCCATCATCTCCATGCTTGTTCTTTCGATGAGATGATAACTATCGATTTGGTGGAGACGACTTTGACGATCCGACTACAAACGTGCACGACGTTGCGCCTTAGCAATCGCTAAACCATTCTCCTGAGGTTACTGACGATGCCGGAAGCATGGTCAGCCTGACCACGAAGGTCTATTCCTGCAAGCAATCGAAGAACAAGCAAGAATATGATAAAGCAATCTGAATAACGCAAATATATATGAAGTATTGATAATGGTGGGGATCCGGAAGCGGTCTTGGTCTGGTCGTTGGACACAAACGAAGTACACGAAGTTGCAATGGCTAACTTTTAACTAAACAAATCCCGAGGAAAAGCTACTAGATGGATCTACTTATATAGGAGCAAGGGGTGGCGGCCAAGGAGGTGGGAGGACGTCCCAAGGCAGCCTAAAACTAAATCTAGGTCGTACAAGGCCAATGGGCCCAAGTGGAGGTGATGTAACACCTTTGGACTTGTAGTTTGACTCGGATTCTGCTGCAGCATCAGATTGTTTCGTCCACAACTCAACGCTCCGGACTAATTTGAAGGTGATTCCAATTGGGTTGGAAAGTGCACGAAATCTAGTTTCCAACAAAAAAAGAATCACCCAATTCGGAGTCCGTATGAAAAACTTGTGTGCGTTTTGAGTCAGGTGTGTCTGTGCAGTCCGAATCTGAATCCAGAACGTGAGAGACTTGGACTCTATCTTCTCTTTGGCCAAAAGTGACGTGAGAGAACTTTGTGGACAGCAAATAAACATCTCTTTCTTCCTTATCTTCATATGTGGATTGTACAAATGTCCCATACACCTGCAATTAGACAAAACACAAAAGTGTGTGAAGTATTTTTGTTCTGGATAACATAAATAGATTATTGAATAGTTTGCACTAGAAATCACCTGACAAATATGCATATATGCAATATTTTTGGTCATATCCAAGGTAGTCATGTCCTCATCACCAAGACCGCTTACGGATCCCCACCTTTATCAATACTTCATATATACTCGCAATATTCAGATTGCTTTTATCATATTCTTGCTTGTTCTTCGATTGCTTGCAGGAATAGACCTTCGTGGTCAGGTTGATTGTGCTCCGGCATGGTCAATAACCTCTCGGAGTTGGTTTAGCGATTGCTAAGGCGCAACGTCGTGCACGTTTGTAGTCGGATCGTCAAAGTCGTCTCCACCAAATCGATAGTTATCATCTCATCGAAAGATCGGGACACCCCGCCTCTATCAAGTGGTATCAGTATTCAGGTTGCTCGGTGAGAATTTCCAGTTTTTCCTAGATTAGATTTATTTTCTTACCTATTGTCCAAGAAAAAGCCACAAAACAAAAGTTAGATCTATTCATCCTTTGTCCTAGCCAGACTGAGCCTTTGCAATTTTCTTTTCATTGTTTGCATAATTGAATTATCGGTTGCATCGCCGTGTCGAGTTGCTGGTCTTAGTGTCTAGTTCCTTTAGAGTTTCGAGTTCTGTTCACATTAGTCACGCAGCCGCTGCATCATTATCCCATCCGTTGTCCACCATCCCATCCACCAATTTCCACCACGTGCTACGCACTGTTTATTGTCATAATCATAGTTGAGGTCACTCACATCTTCGCCAGATCGAATCTGCATCTTATCTAGTTTGTCTTGGAAAGAGGGAGAAAAAGAAGATAAAGAAAAAAAAGAGAGAAAAAAGGAAAGAAAAAAAAAGAAAAAGAGGGAGAAGAAAAAGAAAAAAAAGCGTGAGAAAAAAAAAGAAAGAAGAAAAAAAAAATTGGATCTATCTAGAATCAATCTCGTACCTGAATTCAGATTGGAATCTGTTTTGCGCACTGTTCAGTAAAACAGGTGTATCTTCCTCATACGAAGTCAGATTTGGCTCCGTGAGTACTCAAATTGAAGATAGCGACGAGACGCATCTAAATAGTTGCAGAAGCTAGTTCAATATTTGACACCTCAAAATCGGCTTCTAAATAGGTCTTTTTGCCCTCCGAAGTTCGTGAACAAAACTTGTTCCAATTTTTCAGGCCAGTTTTAGAATTCTTTGACTCCTCATATCAACTCGGAATTGAGTGATTCTTTTTGCATTGGAAAGCTTGAGTTAGTAGCATTCTTTGAAAGAATTTATCAGAAAATTGTCTCAAACTTTTCAAGAGGAAAGTTGGAGAGAGAGTTGTTGTATATCCTGCTTGGCAGTTGTTTTTCATCATTATCTTCACTGCCGTTGTGATCTTCACTTATATCTTGCTGTCAAGAGCTACTTAGTATCCTTCATTGATGCTAGTTGTGCTACGCCGTGACCTCATTAGTGTTCTAGGCTCGCGTCTCTAGTCCGGTCTAGCCTAGGACCAGCACAGTACCGTCGTTGAGCGTTTATTCAACATTGCATCTTTGAATTGATTATTGCTAATCTTTTGCTACCATATATAGCCAACCCAGCTCCACATATTTCTACACCGTGTATACGTACGCTCCCCTGGCAATCGCTTTACTCAATATTCGGAGTTACTTGACACCGCTGGTTGCCGATCACCGCCTGCTGCATGGTAAGAACTTGTAAGACATTGATATTTGCTTTACTGTGAGCGTTTTACCACCACATCCTAGTAGTTATAGGAACATTGTTTTTGGGTTTTGTTTCTTGTTCTACTAATCATGACAGGATCCAGAGTCAATTCATAGGCTTTGTCGATCGCGGGAGACGTGCCACCACCTTTGCAAATATCACAACCGTCACGAGAGGTGCACAAACATCCAAATGCACATGATCAGGTTAATGTATCTATACCACCATTTAATGGCCGTTTTAAACCTGCTTTATATATTGAATGGGAGTTCGACATAAAAAATATATTTGCTTCCCATAATTTCGATGAACATAAAAAGGTTAAGGTTGCGGTTGGTTCTTTCACTGGTTATGCTTTGGTTTGGTGGAGTGAATATTGTCGGTTACACCCTGATTATATACCTACTACTTGGGATGATTTGAAACTTGCCATGCGACATACTTTCGTCCCTGCTTATTATACTCGTGACATGATTAAGAAGTTGCAACACTTAAAACAAGGTAGTGAAACTGTAACAAAATATTATGATGATTTACAAACTACCTTGTTGCATTCCTCTTTAGAAGAAAGTGAAGATGATTTTATGGATAGATTTTGGGGAGGATTAAACCGTGATATTCAAGAGATACTAATTCATGAAGAGTGTTATCCTATGGACCATTTGTTTCATCTTGCTTGCAAAGCTGAACAGGAAATAAAACGACGTGTTAGCCACAAGGAGAACAAGCGCACAGTGCACATTCCAAGAGTTGATATGATTGTTCCTTCAACTACTAGGCATACTATGACAACCACATCCATTGTTGTCAGGACTACATCACCTCCACCATGTGACACATCGCCCCCGAGAGTGGCTACATCATCTGAGTTGATCATAAGAGGTAATGACAAAGGTACTGATCTTCCATCTCTACATGAGAATGATGAATGCCTTGTTGATGAGGACATCAATACGATTGTTACACCCACAGCCCCTGCTGCTATACATACTGGACCAATTACTAGAGCTCGTGCACGCCAACTAAATTACCAGGTACGTTCGTTTCTTGGTAATGATTCTAATGTTCATGAGAATATGATGCTGCCTAAATTGGATACATTTGTTTTGCTTACAAATGAAGGGCCTAGCTTGGAGAAGGATGAACATTGGAGCAAGAACAAGCATGGAGATGATGGCATGCGCAAGGGAAACAAGAACGGAGTTACAAGTGATGATTTCAGGACTTTGAAGCCACCATAATGGGTGCATGAAGCCTTGGACGAAATATACAAGATGCCACTTCATAAATTTCGTCCCGAGGCTATTTTAGGTGCTGCGTCACCTTATTATTGGGCCAGGCCCATGTAATTTCGAAATACATAAGTATAGGCTATTTTTAGAGTCCGTATGTGTGGGGAAACAAGAGATATGGTTGATTTCGGACTCCTCCACCAAGGGCCACGAAATTCCCCCCTCTTCCTCCATATATACAGCCCTTAGGGCATCGTTTAGACTTTGGGTTTTGTTTAGATTAAAAGTTCGCCATAGCTGCAACTTCGCGTACTTCGTTTGTGTTCAACGACCAGACAAAGGCGTCACAGAACCCCACCTTGATCAATAAAGCTTTCATCTTATATTCGCAATATCCAGATTGCAATCTTAGTTTCTTGCTTGTTCTTCGTTTGCTCGCAGGAAACAGACCCTCGTGGTCAGGTTGATCGTGCTCCGGCGTGGTCAATAACCTCTCGGAGTTGGTTTAGCGATTGCTAAGGCGCGACGTCCTCGCACGTTCGTAGTCGTATCGTCAAAGTCGACTTCCACCAAAGCGAAATCCACCATCTCATCGAAAGACGGGACACCTTTGCCTCTATCACATACGAAGTCAGTTTTGGCTCCGTGAGTACTCAAATTAAAGATAGCGACGAGCCGCATCTAAATAGTTGCAGAAGCTAGTTCAATATTTGACATCTCAAAATCGGCTTCTAAATAGGTCTTTTTGCCCTCCGAAGTTCGTGAACACAACTTGTTCCAATTTTTCAGGCCAGTTTTAGAATTCTTTGACTCCTCATATCAACTCGGAATTGAGTGATTCTTTTTGCATTGGAAAGCTTGAGTTAGTAGCATTCTTTGAAAGAATTTATCAGAAAATTGTCTCAAACTTTTCAAGAGGAAAGTTGGAGAGAGAGTTGTTGTATATCCTGCTTGGCAGTTGTTTTTCATCATTATCTTCACTGCCGTTGTGATCTTCACTTATATCTTGCTGTCAAGAGCTACTTAGTATCCTTCATTGATGCTAGTTGTGCTACGCCGTGACCGCATTAGTGTTCTAGGCTCGCGTCTCTAGTCCGGTCTAGCCTAGGACCAGCACAGTACCGTCGTTGAGCGTTTATTCAACATTGCATCTTTGAATTGATTATTGCTAATCTTTTGCTACCATATATAGCCAACCCAGCTCCACATATTTCTACACCGTGTATACGTACGCTCCCCTGGCAATCGCTTTACTCAATATTCGGAATTACTTGACACCGCTGGTTGCCGATCACCGCCTGCTGCATGGTAAGAACTTGTAAGACATTGATATTTGCTTTACTGTGAGCGTTTTACCACCACATCCTAGTAGTTATAGGAACATTATTTTTGGGTTCTGTTTCTTGTTCTACTAATCATGACAGGATCCAGAGTCAATTCATGGGCTTTGTCGATCGCGGGAGACGTGCCACCACCTTTGCAAATACCACAACCGTCACGAGAGGTGCACAAACATCCAAATGCACATGATCAGGTTAATGTATCTATACCACCATATAATGGCCGTTTTAAACCTGCTTTATATATTGAATGGGAGTTCGACATAAAAAATATATTTGCTTCCCATAATTTCGATGAACATAAAAAGGTTAAGGTTGCGGTTGGTTCTTTCACTGGTTATGCTTTGGTTTGGTGGAGTGAATATTGTCGGTTACACCCTGATTATATACCTACTACTTGGGATGATTTGAAACTTGCCATGCGACATACTTTCGTCCCTGCTTATTATACTCGTGACATGATTAAGAAGTTGCAACACTTAAAACAAGGTAGTGAAACTGTAACAAAATATTATGATGATTTACAAACTACCTTGTTGCATTCCTCTTTAGAAGAAAGTGAAGATGATTTTATGGATAGATTTTGGGGAGGATTAAACCGTGATATTCAAGAGATACTAATTCATGAAGAGTGTTATCCTATGGACCATTTGTTTCATCTTGCTTGCAAAGCTGAACAGGAAATAAAACGACGTGTTGGCCATGAGGAGAACAAGCGCACGGTGCACATTCCAAGAGTTGATATGATTGTTCCTTCAACTACTAGGCATACTATGACAACCACATTCGTTGTTGTCAGGACTACATCACCTCCACCATGTGACACATCGCCCCCGAGAGTGGCTACATCATCTGAGTTGATCATAAGAGGTAATGACAAAGGTACTGATCTTCCATCTCTACATGAGAATGATGAATGCCTTGTCAATTTGAATGCACCATCTGATGAGCTGCCCACTACTTTGATCACACCACCTATTTTAGAGGACTACGTTGATAATTTGACTTTGCCATGTGATCAAACAACTGAAATACCAACAATTTTGAGTGCACCCATTGAATTAACTATTGATGCAAAAGAACCAATGTTTAATCATTTTGATATGACCTCTAATCTTGGTGATGATTCTGTGTTGAATGACTTATTGCATGTTTGCTTATTTAAGCATGTTGTAGCATGTAAATTTGATGCAAGTAAGGTTTATTCACCAATGTTGGGATGGTTTAATGATGAACATTGTCAATCTTTTGAAATGAATAAGAGCTTCACTTATATGTGCAAACTGAGTTGCAATATTTTCATGCCTTCTACTTGTGCTAATTTTTTGGCTTTAGATTTTATGAACTATGCAAGTTACTCATCTATTCATGTGTCATATATGCAAAAATCAAGGGAAATAAAAATGGATGACATATACATATACAACATGTACACCTTGTCTCTTTTGTTAGCCACATTTCAGATTAAGCAACGCCGAGGACGGCTTTATTTTCAAGAAGGGGAGGATGATGAGGACATGACTACCTTGGATATGACCAAAAATATTGCATATATGCATATTTGTCAGGTGATTTCTAGTGCAAACTATTCAATAATCTATTTATGTTATCCAGAACAAAAATACTTCACACACTTTTGTGTTTTGTCTAATTGCAGGTGTATGGGACATTTGTACAATCCACATATGAAGATAAGGAAGAAAGAGATGTTTATTTGCTGTTCAAAAAGTTCTCTCACGTCACTTTTGGCCCAAGAGAAGATAGAGTCCAAGTCTCTCACGTTCTGGATTCAGATTCGGACTGCGCAGACATACCTGACTCAAAACGCACACAAGTTTTTCATACGGACTCCGAATTGGGTGATTCTTTTTTTTGTTGGAAACTAGATTTCGTGCACTTTCCAACCCAATTGGAATCACCTTCAAATTCGTCCGGAGCATTGAGTTGTGGACGAAACAATCTGATGCTGCAGCAGAATCCGAGTCAAACTACAAGTCCAAAGGTGTTACATCACCTCCACCATGTGACACATCGCCCCCGAGAGTGGCTACATCATCTGAGTTGATCATAAGAGGTAATGACAAAGGTACTGATCTTCCATCTCTACATGAGAATGATGAATGCCTTGTCAATTTGAATGCACCATCTGATGAGCTACCCACTACTTTGATCACACCACCTATTTTAGAGGACTACGTTGATAATTTGACTTTGCCATGTGATCAAACAACTGAAATACCAACAATTTTGAGTGCACCCATTGAATTAACTATTGATGCAAAAGAACCAATGTTTAATCATTTTGATATGACCTCTAATCTTGGTGATGATTCTGTGTTGAATGACTTATTTCATGTTTGCTTATTTAAGCATGTTGTAGCATGTAAATTTGATGCAAGTAAGGTTTATTCACCAATGTTGGGATGGTTTAATGATGAACATTGTCAATCTTTTGAAATGAATAAGAGCTTCACTTATATGTGCAAACTGAGTTGCAATATTTTCATGCCTTCTACTTCTTGTGCTAATTTTTTGGCTTTAGATTTTATGAACTATGCAAGTTACTCATCTATTCATGTGTCATATATGCAAAAATCAAGGGAAGTAAAAATGGATGACATATACATATACAACATGTACACCTTGTCTCTTTTGTTAGCCACATTTCAGATTAAGCAACGCCGAGGACGGCTTTATTTTCAAGAAGGGGAGGATGATGAGGACATGACTACCTTGGATGTGACCAAAAATATTGCATATATGCATATTTGTCAGGTGATTTCTAGTGCAAACTATTCAATAATCTATTTGTGTTATCCAGAACAAAAATACTTCACACACTTTTGTGTTTTGTCTAATTGCAGGTGTATGGGACATTTGCACAATCCACATATGAAGATAAGGAAGAAAGAGATGTTTATTTGCTGTCCAAAAAGTTCTCTCACGTCACTTTTGGCCCAAGAGAAGATAGAGTCCAAGTCTCTCACGTTCTGGATTCAGATTCGGACTGCACAGACATACCTGACTCAAAACGCACACAAGTTTTTGATACGGACTCCGAATTGGGTGATTCTTTTTTTGTTGGAAACTAGATTTCGTGCACTTTCCAACCCAATTGGAATCACCTTGAAATTCGTCCGGAGCGTTGAGTTGTGGACGAAACAATCTGATGCTGCAGCAGAATCCGAGTCAAACTACAAGTCCAAAGGTGTTACATCACCTCCACTTGGGCCCATTGGCCTTGTACGACCTAGATTTAGTTTTAGGCTGTCTTGGGACGTCCTCCCACCTCCTTAGCCGCCACCCCTTGCTCCTATATAAGTAGATCCATCTAGTAGCTTTTCCTTGGGATTTGTTTAGTTAAAAGTTAGCCATTGCAACTTCGTGTACTTCGTTTGTGTCCAACGACCAGACCAAGACCGCTTACGGATCCCCACCTTTATCAATACTTCATATATACTCGCAATATTCAGATTGCTTTTATCATATTCTTGCTTGTTCTTCGATTGCTTGCAGGAATAGACCTTCGTGGTCAGGTTGATTGTGCTCCGGCATGGTCAATAACCTCTCGGAGTTGGTTTAGCGATTGCTAAGGCGCAACGTCGTGCACGTTTGTAGTCGGATCGTCAAAGTCGTCTCCACCAAATCGATAGTTATCATCTCATCGAAAGATCGGGACACCCCGCCTCTATCAGGACTTGTTCACTCACACCGATCAAGTAAAGCTTATGGTGGAGCTCGGTGAGGATAGTGGCACAAAAAATTTGATGCAAAATGTTAGCAAGATTCAATAATGTTGGAAAATATTCACAAATTCGCAAGTGAAACAAGTAGACCAATAGCAATATGTGGCACACGGAAACACACGCACGGATAGATAAATGGGGTCGTGCAACCAAGGAATGAGCACAAAATGTGGAATCCATGGAAAATGCTCGTGTTGCACAACTGAAGAGAGACGCTAGCACGATTGCTCAATAGGCAGATACGACACTTGTGCACAACCTAGAAGACGCAAAATGTATGAGCTTTCTATCCCAAGTATGCTATGTGTATGATGTTCCCGATGTTCCTCTCAAGATGATCCAAGATGATCGTATATGACAATCTTATGTGCAATGTGGTATGATGCTATGGCTCTTGCTCACAAGCTCTTTGCTCTCTCTCCCTCTCTCTCTTTTCTTAAAAGCTTATTCCTTTTTTTGATATGGCCACTTATGCGAAATGCACAAACCAAGATAGCAATTGTGTATATGCGGGAACGATCTTGTGACACAAGGGATGATATGATGATACCAAGATGACACCAATATGATATGGTATGTATGCAATGGAAGGTATGGATCACTAATGTGCACAAGTAACGTTGTCGGCAATACTCAAATGGCTAGTCTCGCTAGGCAAGTGACGCAAAATGAGCTAAGGGGTTAACAATGTAATGGCAAGAACGTACAATGATAGGATACCACAATACCAAGATGATATAGAGGGTATCGTTCTTGCTTACGGTTAGGGTGTCAAATTGGTGAAGTGGTCGATGTCGATGACGACCTCGCGTGATGAATGGCGGTGTTCTTGATGTAGATACCAAGATGATGTAGACCCGTCCCTAAGTAGCCGAATCACCTTAGGAGACGGTAAAAAACCGCGAACTCAAAATCTCAAGGAAAATGTCAAATGGTGGTATCGGAAAGCGTTGGTGGTTCCAGAGTGAGCAATGCGGAAGTCGTGGTGGTGGTTGATGACGAAGCAACCGTCCCTAAGTAGCCGAAACATGTTAGGAGACTCAAGTCACCACTCAAGCAACCACAAATGCTATATGGATCGAAAATGGGTTAGGTTGCGAAAAGCTATGGTGGTTTTGCGGATGATATGATGGATGGCCTATGCAAAGATGCCAAAATGCCAATTTTTTATGGAGTCAAATGGTGTTGAAACCTATCTATATAGATGAGGGATGTCAATAGCTACTCAACGAGCTAAAGAACGTCAAAAACGGACTCCGGGAGCAAAAGTTATGGCCGAAACGGTGTTGGTCGGTGAGCTGATTCGGGGAGGTGCGGGCACCCGGGGTTTGGGGGTGCGGGTGCCTGGGGTGGGCAGGGGCAAACAGCCCGGGGGTGCGGGTGCCCGGGGCTCGGGGTGCGGGCACCCAGGGGGGTCAGCGAGGTTGCACGGGGGGTCCGGGTGCCCGGGGTTTGAGGTCCGGGTGCCCGGGGTTGACGGATTTGGGCGGAAATTCGTGGGAAAGTGCAAAAAATTGGTGGATTTCGTGGAGGGAAAGGTGGAGATGGATGGGGGGAAGGCTAGATCCACTTGAAACCAACCAAATCCATTTATCAAATCCAACAAAACTTCATCAAACCAACAAATCACAAAAAAATTTGGGGCTATTTTTCGGTGGGAATTTTCGAAATTGGGGAAGAACACACAAAATTAGGCTAGAAAACAAAGAGGGGAAGCTCCAATTTCGTGATCAACGTGGCTCATGATACCAAGATGTTGTAGGGTGGAACCCAAAGTGAAGATCTTTCACGAATTGGAGGGGGAATCCCCAAGAACAAGATGAACACAAGAGGGAAAAGAAGAGGAACACTCAAGAACAAGTCCAAATCACATATCCACTAGACTAACAAACACACAAGATCCACAAGGTACATGAACAATCAAAGGGAAATAAGATACATGGTAGAGTTCATTCCAAATCTTATGAAGGAGATGAGGGCTTGATGACCTAGGTAGATCCTTCCCTCAAGGGGGGCTTGAATCCCTAGGGATCTTCTCCAATGGAGGTCATGATCTCCATGAGGAGGAAGATGAGCAAAGCTCTCTCTTGTCTATAAAATACTTTGCTATCCTTCTAATGAGCTAGGAGGGAGGTACTTATAGTCCAGAGGCGGACTAGGAGGGGGAGAGGGATTACATGGGCAAAAACCCAACAAGGCACGCAGGCCCACGGACGGGTCCGGGCACCCGGGGGTCCTAGGCCCGGGAACCCGGGGTAGACGCAGGGGCCTGGGCGGTCGAGGCCGGGCACCCGGGGTTGGTGGCCCGGGCACCCGGGCGGGGCTGGGCCGCGCCAGCAGCTGGGCAGGGCACCCTAGGTGTGGCGGCCCAGGCACCCGGTGGGGCATCTCCAGCGCCAGGAAGGGGAGGCCGGGCACCCGGGGGTAGTGGCCCGGGCACCCGGGGTGGGCTGCACAGCGCCCTGGTGGGCAGGGCCGGGCACCCGGGGGGGCTGGGCCTTGGCTAACCGGTGGCTGGTGGCCGGGCACCCAGGGGTGCTGGTGGCCGGGCACCCGGACAAGTCTGAGGCCTCCGTAGCTTCGCGCTCTTCTCTCGCTCGTCTTCTCTTCATGTGCTTGTGTCTCCGTCCTCGCCTCTTCACGGTCTTCTTCTTGGTACCTACGAGTGCATAGAGTTTCCATATGAGGTAGAATCCGACTCTCGTGTGACACCGAAAGAGACCCGAAGAGGAAAGAGTTCACCTCGGTTTTGACGGTGCGTGCGTGAGCTCTTGTCGTAGGTCCTCTCCGTGCTTGCGGTGTGACGTCCAGGGTGATGGTCGAGGGATGCTCTGCATCACCTGCCCTTTAGTTAAACCTAGCTTAGTGTTAAACTAATCCTAATTAGGTTAGTTAGCTAACAGTGACACTGACCAGTGGGTCCCACTGGCCAGGTTTGACCTGGACCGCCCCAGTTGACCTGCTGACGCAATGTTGATGCAGTAATACATTTCCTGGATTTATTCTTATTCAGGAAATTTCAGAAAATAGTGCTCACTTCAAAAATTCATAGAAATTAATCTGTAACTCCAAATGCAAAGTGTTATATATGAAAAATGATCAGAAAAATCCAATCTATCCATATGTACTGGTTTCATGCATGTTTAAGCAAGTTAACTTGCTGTTTTAGTGAAAAACATGATAAGGTACTGTCGGTGTCAAAACCGGCGGATCTCGGGTAGGGGGTCCCGAACTGTGCGTCTAGGCGGATGGTAACAGGAGACAAGGGACACGATGTTTTTACCCAGGTTCGGGCCCTCTCGATGGAGGTAAAACCCTACTCCTGCTTGATTGATATTGATGATATGGGTAGTACAAGAGTGGATCTACCACGAGATCAAGGAGGCTAAACCCTAGAAGCTAGCCTATGGTATGATTGTTGTAATGGTTGTGTGTCCTACAAACTAAAACCCTCCGGTTTATATAGACAACGGAGAGGGCTAGGGTTACACAGAGTCGGTTACAATGGTAGGAGATCTACATATTCGTATCACCAAGCTTGCCTTCCACGCCAAGGAAAGTCCCATCCGGACACGGGACGAAGTCTTCAATCTTGTATCTTCATAGTCTTGGAGTCCGGCTGACGATGATAGTCCGGCTGTCCGGACACCCCCTAGTCCAGGACTCCCTCAGTAGCCCCTGAACCAGGCTTCAATGACGATGAGTCTGGCGCGCATATTTTTCGGCATTGCAAGGCGGGTTCCTCCTCCGAATAATTCATAGAAGATTATGAACACCAGGATAGTGTCCGGCTCTGCAAAATAAATTCCACATTCCACCATAGAGAGAATAATATGTACACAAGTTCAATCTGCTGACGCGCTTTGTGGCGTGACGTCATGCCACTACCAAGCCTTTACTTGAATCGTTTTTTATTATACCACCTCAGCGCGTTTAGCGAAGCAGTTTCCTTGGCACGTCTTGTCGAAGCAGAGATCTTGTTCCCCTTATTCCGGGATTCTCATCAATACGAACGTGGGTAACCCAACCGCGCCATTGATGGTGGCGCTTGGGAGATAAGCGAGTTTTACCAGGCCGGTGGGGACGCATAGTCTTCGTCCGCCCATATATAAGGGGATAAGGATCCACCTTTTTACCTACGCCTTCTTCCTCCTTTGCTTATCCATCTCCGCGCACTGGAGCTCCAGCGCCCAAGCCCGCACATCTCGCCTCGACCTTCTCCAGCCATGTCCGGAGTGGGAGGCAAGTGGTTGGCCTCCTACGTTACAGAGGGGCACATCGAAAAGCTGCGCGGCGCCAGATACCTCTCCAGCGACATCGCGCACCGGCTGCCCGATGAGGGGCAGATCATCCCCACCCCCAGGCCCCATGAGAGGGTCGTATTCCTTCCCCACTTCCTCCGCGGACTGGGCTTCCCACTTCATCCCTTCGTCCGGGGGCTCATGTACTACTACGGCCTGGACTTCCACGATCTGGCGCCGAACTTCATCCTCAACATCTCGGCGTTTATCGTCGTGTGCGAGGCCTTCCTCTGCATCCAGCCCCACTTCGGCTTGTGGCTCAAGACCTTCAATGTCAAGCCGAAGGTTGTGAAGGGCGCTCAAGCGGAGTGCGGAGGCGCCATGGTGGGCAAAATGCCCAATGTCATCTGGCTCGAGGGGGCCTTCGTGGAGTCCGTCTAGGGGTGGCAATCGGGGTGGTTCTACATCACCGAGCCGCGTGACCCTAAATGGGCAGCGGCCCCCGAGTTCAGATCTGGTATCCCCATGCAGCTCACCTCCTGGAAAGAGAAGGGCTTGCTATGGGGCAGTTCGGAGGAGCTGACAGGACTCCAGTCCTGTCTCCAGACCTTGGTGAACAAGAAGCTTAGGCTTGTCAATGTGATCCAGGTCATGCTCGTCCGCCAGATTCTCCCCTGCCAACAGCGGGCCTTCAATTTGTGGGAGTTATCCGGCACAGCACCGGACCCTGAGCGGGCTCTTCGACATGACATACGAAGCTGCCTGGAGGGTGCTGTTTAAGGGCGGAGAAGCCCCCGCATCCGCGACGGAAGACCGCGGATTCAGCACCAAGCGCCCGGCCGGCGAGGTAACCTTTGTTATCCTCTATGGGACATTTATTTTCTTTCATAGTTTGACTCTATGTGGGCTTTAAAACTCCCAATGCCTTTGACAGGACTGGCAGAGGACGTCCGGACAGGTAGACTGTCCGGCTCCCCTTCCTGAAGACCCAGCGAACGCCCGTTTAACGGGGCTGCTAGTCCCGGCACTTTATGTGGTGCCGGAGAAGAAGGCCACGGGAACTCGAAGAAGTTCCCGGCGCCAGGTGATATCGGACTCATCGTCCGATGGCTCCGAGGCGGACTCCTCCCCCGAAGACGAGGAGGAGAAAGAGGACTCTCCCCCAGAGGGGGGAGAGAGGAAAAGGAAGGCTTCCCCAACAGGGGAGGCCGAAGGGTCCAAGAGGGGAAGGACCCTTCCTCCGGACAGCTCCGCCAACGCCAATGACGGCGACGAGGAGTGGCCTTCAAGGGCCAAGCCCCTGGCAAGATCGTAAGTATCCGGACTCCTGAGTGATTTGTAATTTCTTTTTCGTGCCATGTAGTGTCCTTCTAATCCCGCATACTATCTGTAGCCCGGCCGAGGAGGATCTTCCCGCTTCATCCAGCGGGTCCTTGGCCCCGTCGGATGTAGATTCCATTCCGACCGCCTCCACCCCTCGCGATGAGGACGCCGAGGTGGGATCCCAGGAGGGGACCCGCCAGGAGGGGGAGGCTCCGGAAGTGCCACAAGGCAACCTCCCGGACTTCGTGCCGGACTCTGCGCCGGAACCCACCGTGGTTTCGGAGTCCGGCAGGCGACCCCTTCGTAAGAAGGGCAAGACCGTGACACCGGGGGCCTCCGTCCAACCGGAGGCACCGGACAACTTGTTGGAGGCGCTCAACGGCGCTTCCATCGAGGAAGAACACCGCACTATTATGAGTGTGGTGATTCAGAAGGTTCAGCTCACCAAGAGCGGGCTGACCGAAGCTTGCAGCAGCCTTCTAACAGGCTTTGAGGTAAGAAGTTTCAAAATATGCAATGTAATACCGCATAGACAGTAGCCCCTGATGCTCGGTTTGGTGTTCAGAAAGAAAAACCGGACTGAGGATCTAAAAAAGATATACGCAGGAGTGCTAAAAATTATGTCAATATGGGTTTGTAGGCTGCGCTGCTGACCTCTGCCGCACTGACTGCGGAGGTCGGTGCTTTGAAGCAGGACCTCAAGCGGTCCGAGCAGGAGCTCGGCCTTGCCAAGAAGCAGCTCGAGGACAAAGAAGGTGAGTAACACCCCTTTGAAATTTGTACCTTACATAAAAGGATTTTGGTTGCAATAGAAATAACAAGGATAACGTGGGTACTGCAGGGGCCACGAACAAGGTGGCGACCCTGAAGGAGGCCGTGTCCGCGGCCGAAAGCAATGCGGCCGTGGAACGAGCGGAGCGAGAAAAGTAGGAGGCGCGGGTGGCGGAGGTGCGGCAAGAGCTCCAGGCTCTCATGGAAAAGCATGAGAGTTTGGAGCGCGACTCGAAGACTCGAGAGTCCGAGCTTGCCTCGGCTCTTGAAAGTGCCAAAGCCGCTAAGGCCGAGGCCCATAAGTCCCTCCAGGAGATTGAGGCGATGAAGAAGATAGCGGCGGGTAAGGCATTTTTCATGCAAAGCAAGCATGTGAATGTAAATTACCTGTTACTTACCCGAATTCGGAGCTCTCCAGGGGCGTTTGCAGATCTGCCTCGCAGCGTGTCCGATGCCGCCGCATTCTACCGGGCCGAGGAGGGGAGCTCAACAGAGAAGGTCTTCTGGTCTCAGTATGCTGAGGCCGGACATCCGGTGCCCCTTAGCGACGAGCTGAAGCAGCTGGTCGAGCTCCACAAGGTAGCCGAGCAGGCCATGAAGGGCCTCATAGTCCGGCTGTGGCCTGGAGAGGCCATGCCTGGGAGCTACTTCGGCCTCGTGCGGCGGCTGGTGGATGCGTGCCCTTGGGTGGAGGTCATCAAGCGCTCCGCCTGCATTGAAGGTGCCCGTCGGGCCCTTGCCCGCGCAAAGGTGCACTGGGGCAGGCTGGATGCTAAGAGGCTTCTGACGGACGCGCCGCCGGCGGGCAAGGAGTACCGTACGCCCGAGATGTACTATAAGACTGTCCTCAAGGGTGCCCGCAAGATTGCGGATGAGTGCCCCAGAGATGTAATTATTGAGTAAACTCGCAATGTGTTATCCTGTGCGCTGAAAACTTTGTTCATATGCGCTAAGCAACGCTTATTTGATTTAAAATATTACCTTCTGTGCGGCCGTTTATCAAATCTGAGAGATGGCAAGTCGTCGGCTTCAGCCCCCATGCCACGAGTGCTGGGGTGTTCGGGATAAACTTGAGCGCTCTTGTTCCCATTTTTGGGTCCATCTAGGGAGGCGCTCAACACAACGAACAAGGCAACCGGACTTATAGTGCTTGAACACTCTCACTTAGCCATAGAATTCTATAATTTTAAATTTCGGCGAAGCCCCTAGTGTCGGAAGACCGAGTTCGGGGCGCTATCCACGCCTGGGCCGGACACATCCGGTTCCTCGCTCTAAGCGGCATAAGTCTTTAGGGACTCGAAAAGACCTCTCGAACAGCGACCAGCTCTCGCCTTATCATGACAGTCAGTTTTAGCTTTCTCCACTGAGGCGCTTGCCCAACTCAACCGGGGCACAATCGCAGTGGTTCTCCCAGTGCTACCTTAGCCGACGGAACGGAACGTAAGGTACCAAAACATGGGAGCCGGGCAAACCCAACTATTGACCCAAGACATGATTCGGAGCCGATGCATATAGTGCTATAAGTTCGGGGTGCCGCACTTGTGAAAGTGTTCGGACTTCACACCATAATGCGGGGAACATAAGCCCCTGGTGTATTTGGCCGTACCAAATTGCACGGATGCAAGATGTCATAAATGAACATATATATAAATAAAGGCAATGCATTTATAAGCGAAAAATGATGCGTTGTTTATTCAAGGAATTCTGCCATGAGTGCAGAACGATACAAATAGTGCGGTAAGCAAGGGAGTGGACTATTTTAAACATGTCCCCCTCCAGGGGTGGGCTGCGGAATGGTGTAATAAACAGATTTAATGCTCGTAATGGAGACCACCTGAGTGTTCGTCGTAGCCCTTGTTCCTCCCTAGCTGTTGCATCGTGAGTTCGGCAGATCTACTACCGGACAGGGCCTCTTGTAAACAGAGTCCTGTGGATAAAATAAAATAGAAAAAGGGAAAGAAAAAAGAGCGACACACTTAGGAGCCCCTGGTGTGGTTGAGCCGCACTCTGGGCCTGTCGTGGTCGTGCCCCTCCCCCTATGCCCAAGGTATCTCCAGAGCGTAATGATGTACGCGGGGAGCTTGTCTTGCCATCATGCAAGGGCTGGGGTTGGGGCCGCATTGCTACGCGTGCTCGGAACGTGCCAGGTGGTCTTGATGTATGTTGCTCCGGGCGCGTTTAATCATGTCCGGTCTTTTAACAGCCGGACTCAAAAATTGCCTTAAGAGGCTGCTCTATACTTCTGCCGCGAGAGCCGCTGTGTGTTCCTCCGTTCGGAGGGAGCGTTCAGTGTTTCCATTGACCGTGATTACTCCACGAGGGCCTGGCATCTTGAGCTTGAGGTATGCATAATGCGGAACCGCGTTGAACTTTGCGAACGCGGTTCGTCCGAGCAGGGCGTGATAGCCACTGCGGAACGGGACTATGTCGAAGATTAACTCCTCGCTTCGGAAATTATCCGGGGTTCTGAAGACCACTTCCAGTGTGACCGAGCCTGTACAATTGGCCTCGACACCTGGTATGACGCCTTCGAAGGTCGTCTTTGTAGGTTTAATCCTTGAGGGGTCTATGCCCATCTTGCACACTGTATCCTGGTAAAGCAGGTTCAGGCTGCTGCCGCCATCCATGAGGACTCTAGTGAGGTGAAATAGATCGACGATTGGGTCTAAAACCAATGCGGCGAATCTGCCATGGCGGATACTGGTGGGGTGGTCCCTTCGATCAAAAGTGATTGGGCAAGAGGACCATGGATGATAGAGGCAAAGTTGTCCCGTCTTTCGATGAGATGATGGATATCGCTTTGGTGGAAGTCGACTTTGACGATCCGACTACGAACGTGCGAGGTCGTCGCGCCTTAGCAATCGCTAAACCAACTCCGAGAGGTTATTGACCACGCCGGAGCACGATCAACCTGACCACGAGGGTCTGTTTCCTGCGAGCAAACGAAGAACAAGCAAGAAACTAACATTGCAATCTGGATATTGCGAATATAAGATGAAAGCTTTATCGATCAAGGTGGGGTTCTGTGACGCCTTTGTCTGGTCGTTGAACACAAATGAAGTACGCGAAGTTGCAGCTATGGTGAACTTTTAATCTAAACAAAACCCAAAGTCTAAACGGTGCCCTAAGGGCTGTATATATGGAGGAAGAGAGGGGGAATTTCGTGGCCCTTGGTGGAGGGGTCCGAAATCAACCCTATCTCTTGTTTCCCCACACATACGGACTCTAAAAATAGCCTATACCTATGTATTTCGAAATTACATGGGCCTGGCCCAATAAAAAGGTGACGCAGCACCTATAATAGCCTCGGGACGAAATTTATGAAGTGGCATCTTGTATATTTCGTCCAAGGCTTCATGCACCCATTATGGTGGCTTCAAAGTCCTGAAATCATCACTTGTAACTCCGTTCTTGTTCCCCTTGCGCATGGCATCATCTCCATGCTTGTTCTTGCTCCAATGTTCATCCTTCTCCAAGCTAGGCCCTTCATTTGTAAGCAAAACAAATGTATCCAATTTAGGCAGCATCATATTCTCATGAACATTAGAATCATTACCAACAAACGAAAGTACCTGATAATTTAATTGGCGTGCACGAGCTCTAGTAATTGGTCCCGTATATGTAGCAGCAGGGGCTGTGGGTGTAACAATGGTATTGATGTCCTTATCATCCTCCCCTTCTTGAAATGAAGTCGTCCTCGATGGAAGCTCATCTTCCTCACCCAAATAAGGCTTCAAATCTGCAATGTTAAAAGTGGGACTAACCCCAAAATCTGCAGGCAGCTGAAGTTTATATGCATTATCATTTATTTTCTCTAACACCTTAAAGGGACCATCAGCCCGTGGCATGAGCTTTGATTTGCGCAAATCAGGAAATCTATCCTTACGCAAATGTAACCAAACAAGATCTCCAGGTGCAAACACAACATGTTTTCTACCCTTATCTCCAGCAAGTTTATATTTGGCATTCATACGCTCAATGTTTTCCTTAGTTAACTCATGCATTTTTAAAATCAATTCAACACGTTGTTTAGCATCAAAATTAACCTTCTCCGAAGATGGAAGAGGCAACAAATCAATAGGTGCACGAGGTAGGAAACCATACACAACTTCAAAAGGGCACATCTTAGTAGTAGAATGCAATGAACGATTATAAGCAAATTCAATATGAGGCAAGCATTCCTCCCACATTTTCTTATTACTCTTCAAAACAGCCCTAAGCATAGTAGACAATGTTCTATTGACTACTTCAGTTTGGCCATCAGTTTGGGGGTGACAAGTAGTACTAAAAAGCAGTTTAGTCCCCAACTTAGCCCATAAACATCTCCAAAAGTGGCTAAGAAATTTAGTATCACAATCTGAAACAATAGTATTTGGCACACCATGCAAGCGAATAATTTCACGAAAGAACAAATCAGCAACATTAACAGCATCATCACTTTTATGACATGGTATAAAGTGTGCCATTTTCGAGAATCTATCCACGACAACAAATATGCTATCCCTCCCCTTCTTTGTTCGAGGTAAACCTAAAACAAAGTCCATAGATATATCCTCCCAAGGAACACTAGGTACAGGCAAAGGCATATATAAACCATAAGGATTGAGTCGTGACTTAGCTTTTTGACATGTAGTGCAGCGAGCTATAAAACGCTCAACATCCCGTCTCATCTTTGGCCAAAAGAAATGTGTAGCAAGTACGTCCTCCGTCTTCTTCACGCCAAAGTGTCCCATTAATCCTCCTCCATGCGCCTCCTGCAACAACAAAAGACGAACGGAGCTAGCTGGAATGCATAGCTTGTTAGCACGAAACACAAATCCATCATTAACGACAAACTTGTTCCACATTCTTCCTTCTTTACAATTCTGCATTACATCTTTAAAATCAGCATCATGCACATATTGATCTTTGATGGTCTCCAAACCAAATATTTTGAAGTCAAGTTGTGAAAGCATAGTATAGCGACGAGACAATGCATCAGCAATAACATTTTCTTTTCCCTTCTTGTGTTTAATGACATAAGGGAAAGTCTCAATGAATTCAACCCATTTAGCATGTCTACGATTCAGTTTAGCTTGACTTTTAATATGTTTCAAAGATTCATGATCAGAATGTATAACAAATTCTTTGGGCCATAAATAATGTTGCCATGTTTCTAAAGTCCGAGCAAGAGCATATAATTCTTTATCATAAGTAGAATAATTCAGACTAGGCCCACTCAATTTTTCATAAAAGTATGCAACAGGTTTGCCATCTTGTAATAACACACCTCCTAATCCAATTCCACTAGCATCACATTCAAGCTCAAAAGTCTTATTAAAATCAGGAAGTTGGAGTAAAGGAGCATGTGTCAACTTATCTTTCAATACCGTGAAGGCTTCTTCCTGTGCGGTACCCCAAAGAAAAGGCACATCTTTCTTTGTAAGCTCATTGAGAGGTGTAGCAATGGTGCTGAAATCTCTCACAAAACGCCTATAGAATCCAGCGAGGCCAAGAAAACTCCTCACTTGTGTGACCGTTTTGGGTTGCGGCCAACTCTCAATAGCTTCAATCTTGGCTTTATCAACTTCAATTCCCTGTGGAGTAACAACATAGCCAAGAAAAGATACTCGGTCGGTGCAAAAGGTGCACTTCCCAAGGTTACCAAACAAACGTGCATCACGTAGAGCAATAAAAACAGCACGTAAATGTTCCAAATGTTCTTCCAAAGATCTGCTATAAATCAGTATATCATCAAAATAGACTACCACAAATCGTCCAATGAAAGCACGTAAAACTTCGTTCATTAGTCTCATGAAAGTACTAGGCGCATTAGTTAACCCAAAAGGCATGACTAACCACTCATATAATCCAAACTTAGTTTTAAAAGCTGTTTTCCAATCATCCCCCAATTTCATACGAATTTGATGGTATCCACTACGCAAATCAACTTTGGAGAATATTGTAGAGCCACTCAATTCATCAAGCATATCATCTAGCCTAGGAATAGGATGACGATAACGAATAGTAATATTATTAATGCCTCTACAATCAACACACATACGCGATGTACCATCCTTTTTCGGCACTAGAATAATAGGAACAACACAAGGACTAAGGGATTCGCGTATATAACCTTTGTCGAGAAGCTCTTGTACTTGACGCATAATCTCCTTCGTCTCCTCTGGATTGGTACGGTATAGCGCACGGTTTGGCAGTGAAGCACCGGGAATTAAGTCGATCTGATGATCAATCCCTCGAATAGGTGGTAATCCCGGTGGCACGTCTTGTGGAAAGACGTCAGCAAACTCCTGCAAAAATGTTAGTGATAGCAGGAGGCAAAGAGGAAGGCACGTCCTCGAATGAAAATAATGCCTCTTTGCACACAAAAGCATAGCAAACAGATTTGCTGAAATCTAGCTCATCAATATCAGATTTGGTGGCAAATAAACATGCACTTTTCAATTTAATTTCAGAAGCAACACTAGATGGTTTATTATTAGGCTTCATTTGTTGCTCAAATTCTTTTGCCACAATCTGATTTTCACTCTTATTCTTCTCTTGTTTTGCTTTATTAGCCCTATTAATATCATCTTTCAAAATAGAATCAGGAGTCATAGGAAGCAAAGTAATATTTTTATCCTTATGAACAAGAGTATACTGATTGTTTCTACCATGGTGTACAGAATTTTTATCAAATTGCCATGGTCTACCAAGTAATAAGGAACATGCTTGCATAGGTACCACATCACAATCAACATAATCAGCATATGTAGATATACTAAAATGCACACGAACAGTACGTGTTACCTTAACCTTGCCGCTGTTGTTGAACCATTGGATGTAGTAAGGATGTGGATGTGGTCTTGTGGTGAGAGGAAGCTTCTCCACCATCTCCATGCTAGCCAAGTTGTTGCAGCTCCCTCCATCTATGATGACGCGCACAGAACATTCTTTCACAACTCCCTTGGTATGGAACAAATTGTGCCTCTGATTTTGCTTAGCTTGTGTGACCTGCACACTCAAAACACGTTGAGCAACTAAACATTCATACCTGTCAGCGTCTTCAGGAGCCATGTATTGCGTCTCATGATCAGAATCATCTCCACCATGTTCTTCACGTGTAATAAGTGACAAAGTCTCCTCATCATAGTCACTAGCGGACTCATATCCACCATCCACGGTAGCAATCATCACACGCGGAGACTTGCATTTTCTCGCATAATGACCTCCTCCCTTACAATGACGACAAATAATATCACTTGTGTGCCCTGTTGATGCCATGGAAGAAGAAGAACGCTGTGCAGGCCCCGCAGGTGCGCTCTTGGCAGATAATGGTGGTTGTGCCTGTTTTCTTGTATCACGACTGGAGGTGGCACCGGATGGAGGTGCTGGTGCAGTTGAAGTAGAAGATGCACGTGGTGTCCATGATGAAGGTCGGCCTGCAGAAAAGTTAGTTCGCCCCAATGCTTGTCGATCCTGCACTTCACGTTCAGCTTTACAAGCAAGATGGAACAAACGAGTGATATTAGTATACTCCTTATAGTCTAGAATGGTCTGAATCTCTCTATTTAATCCACCCAGAAAACGTGCAAGCATAGCTTCATTCTCCTCAACAATACCACATCTAATCATGCCAGTTTGTAATTCCTGATAATATTCTTCTACAGAATTTTTCCCTTGTCTTAAACGCTGCAATTTTTGAAGCAATTCACGTTGATAATATGGTGGAACCCAACGCGTATGCATAGCAGTTTTCAAAGCAGCCCAAGTAGTTGGAATAGGATATAATCTACAATGTTCAGACCACCATACACATGCAAAACTAGTGAAAGCACAAAGAGCAGCAGCAACTCGTCTCTCCTCAGGATATTGTAAACATGTAAATCGTTATTCAGTTTCTAACTCCCAAGTAAGATATATATCAGGAACATATCTACCCTCAAATGGTGGAATATTCAATTTCAGTTTAGGAATATGGACATCATCTCGTACCTGAGGTGGTGGTGCAGGCCTACCATTACGAATATATACCTGAGGTCGACCTGCTGGTGGTGGTACAGGTGGCTGCACGTAGTGCTGATTTTGATGAACCTCATCCTCATAATCTCCCACATAATCATCCTCCTCCGCATCAGCAGCAGGAGCCACAGAAGTATCAACAGCAGCACCAACAGTTTGGACAAACGCAAGAGGAACACGGCTTGCTCGGCGGAGGTCTGTTTCGCGACGTGGAGGTAGTCGTTGTTGTTGTTGTTGGAGAGGTGCGTTAGGTGCAGCGGGTGGTGGTGGTGGAAGACGCGCGAGCAATTCATTAAATGATGAGGACATCAATACAATTGTTACACCCACAACCCCTGCTGCTATACATACTGGACCAATTACTAGAGCTCGTGCACGCCAACTAAATTACCAGGTACTTTCGTTTCTTGGTAATGATTCTAATGTTCATGAGAATATGATGCTGCCTAAATTGGATACATTTGTTTTGCTTACAAATGAAGGGCCTAGCTTGGAGAAGGATGAACATTGGAGCAAGAACAAGCATGGAGATGATGGCATGCGCAAGGGGAACAAGAACGGAGTTACAAGTGATGATTTCAGGACTTTGAAGCCACCATAATGGGTGCGTGAAGCCTTGGACGAAATATACAAGATGCCACTTCATAAATTTCGTCCCGAGGCTATTTTAGGTGCTGCGTCACCTTATTATTGGGCCAGGCCCATGTAATTTCGAAATACATAAGTATAGGCTATTTTTAGAGTCCGTATGTGTGGGGAAACAAGAGATAGGGTTGATTTCGGACCCCTCCACCAAGGGCCACGAAATTCTCCCCTCTTCCTCCATATATACAGCCCTTAGGGCATCGTTTAGACTTTGGGTTTTGTTTAGATTAAAAGTTCGCCATAGCTGCAACTTCGCGTACTTCGTTTGTGTTCAACGACCAGACAAAGGCGTCACAGAACCCCACCTTGATCAATAAAGCTTTCATCTTATATTCGCAATATCCAGATTGCAATCTTAGTTTCTTGCTTGTTCTTCGTTTGCTCGCAGGAAACAGACCCTCGTGGTCAGGTTGATCGTGCTCCGGCGTGGTCAATAACCTCTCGGAGTTGGTTTAGCGATTGCTAAGGCGCGACGTCCTCGCACGTTCGTAGTCGGATCGTCAAAGTCGACTTCCACCAAAGCGAAATCCACCATCTCATCGAAAGACGGGACACCTCCGCCTCTATCAATGAACTTCCGTCGAGGACGACTTCATTTCAAGAAGGGGAGGATGATGAGGACATCAATACAATTGTTACACCCACAGCCCCTGCTGCTATACATACTGGACCAATTACTAGAGCTCGTGCACGCCAACTAAATTACCAGGTACTTTCGTTTCTTGGTAATGATTCTAATGTTCATGAGAATATGATGCTGCCTAAATTGGATACATTTGTTTTGCTTACAAATGAAGGGCCTAGCTTGGAGAAGGATGAACATTGGAGCAAGAACAAGCATGGAGATGATGGCATGCGCAAGGGGAACAAGAACGGAGTTACAAGTGATGATTTCAGGACTTTGAAGCCACCATAATGGGTGCATGAAGCCTTGGACGAAATATACAAGATGCCACTTCATAAATTTCGTCCCGAGGCTATTTTAGGTGCTGCGTCACCTTATTATTGGGCCAGGCCCATGTAATTTCGAAATACATAAGTATAGGCTATTTTTAGAGTCCGTATGTGTGGGGAAACAAGAGATAGGGTTGATTTCGGACTCCTCCACCAAGGGCCACGAAATTCCCCCCTCTTCCTCCATATATACAGCCCTTAGGGCATCGCTTAGACTTTGGGTTTTGTTTAGATTAAAAGTTCGCCATAGCTGCAACTTCGCGTACTTCGTTTGTGTTCAACGACCAGACAAAGGCGTCACAGAACCCCACCTTGATCAATAAAGCTTTCATCTTATATTCGCAATATCCAGATTGCAATCTTAGTTTCTTGCTTGTTCTTCGTTTGCTCGCAGGAAACAGACCCTCGTGGTCAGGTTGATCGTGCTCCGGCGTGGTCAATAACCTCTCGGAGTTGGTTTAGCGATTGCTAAGGCGCGACGTCCTCGCACGTTCGTAGTCGGATCGTCAAAGTCGACTTCCACCAAAGCGAAATCCACCATCTCATCGAAAGACGGGACACCTCCGCCTCTATCAAGTGGTATCAGATTTCCAGGTTGCTCGGTGAGATTTTACAGTTTTTCGTAGTTTAGATCGAGTCTGTTCTTCATACCTACAGTCCACGAAAAAGCCAAAAAAAATTAGGGTTAGTTCATCATATCCGAACCAATCTGAGCCTTTGCATAATCTTTTAGGGTTTTGCTTTGTTGAATTTGCGGTTGCATCGTCGTGTCTAGTTGCTGGTCTTAGAGTCTAGTCTTTTAGAGTTTCGAGTTCTGGTCATAAGTTGTCACGCCGCCGCCGCACCATCATCATCGCCCCTGCCATCTGCCACCACCGCACCGAATCCGTATCCATATACCACCACCAATCCGTGTCCATATACCACCACCGATCCATATCCATATACTACCACCGCTACCACCACCGCTGCCATATACCACCACCATGATGAGGACATCAATACAATTGTTACACCCACAACCCCTGGTGCTATACATACTGGACCAATTACTAGAGCTCGTGCACGCCAACTAAATTACCAGGTACTTTCGTTTCTTGGTAATGATTCTAATGTTCATGAGAATATGATGCTGCCTAAATTGGATACATTTGTTTTGCTTACAAATGAAGGGCCTAGCTTGGAGAAGGATGAACATTGGAGCAAGAACAAGCATGGAGATGATGGCATGCGCAAGGGGAACAAGAACGGAGTTACAAGTGATGATTTCAGGACTTTGAAGCCACCATAATGAGTGCATGAAGCCTTGGACGAAATATACAAGATGCCACTTCATAAATTTCGTCCCGAGGCTATTTTAGGTGCTGCGTCACCTTATTATTGGGCCAGGCCCATGTAATTTCGAAATACATAAGTATAGGCTATTTTTAGAGTCCGTATGTGTGGGGAAACAAGAGATAGGGTTGATTTCGGACTCCTCCACCAAGGGCCACGAAATTCCCCCCTCTTCCTCCATATATACAGCCCTTAGGGCATCGTTTAGACTTTGGGTTTTGTTTAGATTAAAAGTTCGCCATAGCTGCAACTTCGCGTACTTCGTTTGTGTTCAACGACCAGACAAAGGCGTCACAGAACCCCACCTTGATCAATAAAGCTTTCATCTTATATTCGCAATATCTAGATTGCAATCTCAGTTTCTTGCTTGTTCTTCGTTTGCTCGCAGGAAACGGACCCTCGTGGTCAGGTTAATCGTGCTCCGACGTGGTCAATAACCTCTCGGAGTTGGTTTAGCGATTGCTAAGGCGCGACGTCCTCGCACGTTCGTAGTCGGATCGTCAAAGTCGACTTCCACCAAAGCGATATCTATCATCTCATCGAAAGACGGGACACCTTTGCCTCTATCAAGTGGTATCAGATTTCCAGGTTGCTCGGTGAGATTTTACAGTTTTTCGTAGTTTAGATCGAGTCTGTTCTTCATACCTACTGTCCACGAAAAAGCCACAAAAAAAATTAGGGTTAGTTCATCATATCCGAACCAATCTGAGCCTTTGCATAATCTTTTTAGGGTTTTGCTTTGTTGAATTTGCGGTTGCATCGTCGTGTCTAGTTGCTGGTCTTAGAGTCTAGTCTTTTAGAGTTTCGAGTTCTGGTCATAAGTTGTCACGCCGCCGCCGCACCATCATCATCGCCCCTGCCATCTACCACCACCGCACCGAATCCGTATCCATATACCACCACCAATCCGTGTCCATATACCACCACCGATCCATATCCATATACTACCACCGCTACCACCACCGCTGCCATATACCACCACCATATATCCACCACCAATCCGAGTTCTTTGCTTATTAGGTTTGTTTTCGGGATCCATCTAGATTCCGATTCGTGTTTCCTTGCCGGAGTAGGTTTCGGAAAAAAAAAGTCGGGTAGCCACGCTCCGTTAGGCCCAAAAATTTTCGAAAACGCATTTTTCGAAAAAATTTCTGGCTATCCTATTTTTAGGTGTTTCTGAGTGTTTTGAGACAGGTGCCATTATAGGAAGTTTTTTTTGACCCGTTTCCAGTTTTTGGGTCCGGGCAGTCGAAAAAAAAAAAAATTGGTCAAAAAAATTTCGTGCCCATCCTGTCAGTTTGAGTTAAGAAGAGTTTTGAGACACTCGCCATTATAGTGATTTTTCGCAAAAAAAAAAGCAGCGCAAAAAAAAAGAGCGCAAAAAAAGAAAAGAGCGAAAAAAAAATTCCAGAGTGTGCTTTTCCCTTGTTTACGTGCCGCGCCGTGATTTTGTTAGTGTTCTAGGCTCGCGTCTCTAGCACAGTCTAGCCTAGGACCAGCACAGTACCGTCGTTGAGCGTTTATTCAACTTTGCATCTCTGAATTGATTATTGCTGACCCTTTTTGCTACCATATTATAAGCCTTCCCAGCTCCACATACATCTACGTCGTGCGTTTGACTCTCCCTGGTAATCGCTCTATCCAAGCTTTGAGAGTTTTTGACTACAACGGTTGCCGATCACCGCCTGCTGCTGGGTAAGAACTGGTAAGAATTTGAGATTTGCTTGACGGATTTGTGACACCCACCACCACCACTTGTTCGTAGTCTGTAGGATCATATTCTTGTGTGTTT
Organism: Triticum dicoccoides; assembly: GCF_002162155.2. Classification (NCBI taxonomy): domain Eukaryota; kingdom Viridiplantae; phylum Streptophyta; class Magnoliopsida; order Poales; family Poaceae; genus Triticum; species Triticum dicoccoides. Next base: position 2,632 of record NW_021295072.1, on the reverse strand, counting down.
CTATTGCTGCTAACCATGCCAGGATCACAAGCCGACGAGATTGACTGGGAGAATTTATCGAACAAGGAGCTTCATGATAAGTTTCAGCAAATGATGACTGAACAGGTGCAAGATGTGCTGAACAATTTTGAAGAGGCCACCTCGCGCGTCTTCCACCACCACCACCCGCTGCAGCTAACGCACCTCTCCAACAACAACAACAACAACGACTACCTCCACGTCGCGAAGCAGACCTCCGCCAAGCAAGCCGTGTTCCTCTTGCGTTTGGCCAAACTGTTGGTGCTGCTGTTGATACTTCTGTGGCTCCTGCTGCTGATGCGGAGGAGGATGATTATGTGGGAGACTATGAGGATGAGGTTGATCAAAATCAACACTACGTGCAGCCACCTGTACCACCACCAGCAGGTCGACCTCAGGTATATATTCGTAATGGTAGGCCTGCACCACCACCTCAGGTACGAGATGATGTCCATATTCCTAAACTGAAATTGAATATTCCACCATTTGAGGGTAGATATGTTCCTGATATATATCTTACTTGGGAGTTAGAAACTGAACAACGATTTACATGTTTACAATATCCTGAGGAGAGACGAGTTGCTGCTGCTGTTTGTGCTTTCACTAGTTTTGCATGTGTATGGTGGTCTGAACATTGTAGATTATATCCTATTCCAACTACTTGGGCTGCTTTGAAAACTGCTATGCGTACGCGTTGGGTTCCACCATATTATCAACGTGAATTGCTTCAAAAATTGCAGCGTTTAAGACAAGGAAAAAATTCCGTAGAAGAATATTATCAGGAATTACAAACTGGCATGATTAGATGTGGTATTGTTGAGGAGAATGAAGCTATGCTTGCACGTTTTCTGGGTGGATTAAACAGAGAGATTCAGACCATTCTAGACTATAAGGAGTATACTAATATCACTCGTTTATTCCATCTTGCTTGTAAAGCTGAACGTGAAGTGCAGGATCGACAAGCATTGGGGCGAACTAACTTTTCTGCAGGCCGACCTTCATCATGGACACCACGTGCATCTTCTACTTCAACTGCACCAGCACCTCCATCCGGTGCCACCTCCAGCCGTGATACAAGAAAACAGGCACAACCACCATTATCTGCCAAGAGCGCACCTGCGGGGCCTGCACAGCGTTCTTCTTCTTCCATGGCATCAACAGGGCACACAAGTGATATTATTTGTCGTCGTTGTAAGGGAGGAGGTCATTATGCGAGAGAATGCAAATCTCCGCGTGTGATGATTGCTACCGCGGATGGTGGATATGAGTCCGCTAGTGACTATGATGAGGAGACTTTGGCTCTTATTACAAGTGAAGAACATGGTGGAGATGATTCTGATCATGAGACGCAATACATGGCTCCTGAAGACGCTGACAGGTATGAATGTTTAGTTGCTCAACGTGTTTTGAGTGTGCAGGTCACACAAGCTGAGCAAAATCAGAGGCACAATTTGTTCCATACCAAGGGAGTTCTGAAGGAACGTTCTGTGCACGTTATAATAGACGGAGGGAGCTGCAACAACTTGGCTAGCATGGAGATGGTGGAGAAGCTTTCTCTCACCACAAGACCACATCCACATCCTTACTACATCCAATGGTTCAACAACAGCGGCAAGGTTAAGGTAACACGTACTGTTCGTGTGCATTTTAGTATCTCTACATATGCTGATTATGTTGATTGTGATGTGGTACCTATGCAAGCATGTTCCTTATTACTTGGTAGACCATGGCAATTTGATAAAAATTCTGTACACCATGGTAGAAACAATCACTATACTCTTGTTCATAAGGATAAAAATATTACTTTGCTTCCTATGACTCCTGATTCCATTTTGAAAGATGATATTAATAGAGCTAATAAAGCAAAACAGGAGACGAATAAGAGTGAAAATCAGATTGTGGCAAAAGAATTTGAGCAACAAATGAAGTCTAATAATAAAACATCTAGTGTTGCTTCTGAAATTAAATTGAAAAGTGCATGTTTATTTGCCACCAAATCTGATATTGATGAGCTAGATTTCAGCAAATCTGTTTGCTATGCTTTTGTGTGCAAAGAGGCATTATTTTCATTCGAGGACGTGCCTTCCTCTTTGCCTCCTGCTATCACTAACATTTTGCAGGAGTTCGCTGACGTCTTTCCACAAGATGTGCCACCGGGATTACCGCCTATTCGAGGGATTGAGCATCAGATTGACTTAATTCCTGGTGCTTCACTGCCAAACCGTGCACCATACCGTACCAATCCAGAGGAGACGAAGGAGATTATGCGCCAAGTACAAGAGCTTCTCGACAAAGGTTATATACGCGAATCCCTTAGTCCTTGTGCTGTTCCTATTATTCTAGTGCCGAAAAAGGATGGTACATCACGTATGTGTGTTGATTGTAGAGGCATTAATAATATTACTATTCGTTATCGTCATCCTATTCCTAGGCTAGATGATATGCTTGATGAATTGAGTGGCTCTACAATATTCTCCAAAGTTGATTTGCGTAGTGGCTACCATCAAATTCGTATGAAATTGGGAGATGAATGGAAAACAACATTTAAAACTAAGTTTGGATTATATGAGTGGTTAGTCATGCCTTTTGGGTTAACTAATGCACCTAGTACTTT
>NW_021295071.1:0-1198 GCF_002162155.2 Triticum dicoccoides | reverse complement strand
TGCACACTCAAAACACGTTGAGCAACTAAACATTCATACCTGTCAGCGTCTTCAGGAGCCATGTATTGCGTCTCATGATCAGAATCATCTCCACCATGTTCTTCACGTGTAATAAGAGCCAATGTCTCCTCATCATAGTCACTAGCGGACTCATATCCACCATCCGCGGTAGCAATCATCACACGCGGAGATTTGCATTCCCTCGCATAATGACCTCCTCCCTTACAACGACGACAAATAATATCACTTGTGTGCCCTGTTGATGCCATGGAAGAAGAAGAACGCTGTGCAGGCCCCGCAGGTGCGCTCTTGGCAGATAATGGTGGTTGTTCCTGTTTTCTTGTATCACGACTGTAGGAGGCACCTGATTGAGGTGCTGGTGCAGTTGAAGTAGAAGATGCACGCGGCGTCCATGAGGAAGGTCGGCCTGCAGAAAAGTTAGTTCGCCCTAATGCTTGTCGATCCTGCACTTCACGTTCAGCTTTACAAGCAAGATGGAATAAACGAGTGATATTAGTATACTCCTTATAGTCTAGAATGGTCTGAATCTCTCTATTTAATCCACCCAGAAAACGTGCAAGCATAGCTTCATTCTCCTCAACAATACCACATCTAATCATGCCAGTTTGTAATTCCTGATAATATTCTTCTACAGAATTTTTCCCTTGTCTTAAACGCTGCAATTTTTGAAGCAATTCACGTTGATAATATGGTGGAACCCAACGCGTACGCATAGCAGTTTTCAAAGCAGCCCAAGTAGTTGGAATAGGATATAATCTACAATGTTCAGACCACCAAACACATGCAAAACTAGTGAAAGCACAAACAGCAGCAGCAACTCGTCTCTCCTCAGGATATTGTAAACATGTAAATCGTTGTTCAGTTTCTAACTCCCAAGTAAGATATATATCAGGAACATATCTACCCTCAAATGGTGGAATATTCAATTTCAGTTTAGGAATATGGACATCATCGCGTACCTGAGGTGGTGGTGCAGGCCTACCATTACGAATATATACCTGAGGTCGACCTGCTGGTGGTGGTGCTGGTGGCTGCTCGTAGATCTGATTTTGATCAACCTCATCCTCATAATCGCCCGCATACTCATCATCCTCCTGGGTACCAGCAGGAGCAGTAGCAGGAGCCAAAGAAACACCAACAGCAGTAACAGCGGCACCAGAATTTTGTCCTGGCACAA
>NW_021295070.1:0-1462 GCF_002162155.2 Triticum dicoccoides | reverse complement strand
ATGAGCTGACATCCAGTCCATACCCAGAATGATATTGATATCTGAAAATTTAAGGGCTATCAAAGAGGCAAGGAAAACAAGTCTGTCGACTTGGATTTCATTTCCATGGCTTACTCTAGAAGTTTGCCATTTGGATCCCGGAGTTTGAATTACCATAGAAGTTGGCATATCACCGAATGCGACGTTATGCAAGCGAGCATAGTTTTCAGATATAAAAGAATGAGAGGCTCCTGTATCGAAAAGAACAGATGCCGGGTGGCAATTAACAAGAAGCGTACCGAGAACGACGTTGGGATCCTCTTGAGCTTCTTCGGCAGAGATACAGTTGACATGGCCACGTGAGGCGGTGACCGGCTTGGCGTGGAATACTTTTCCTGTCGGCTTGCCACGGCCAACAGCTTTAGCAGATTGATTGGGGTTGGTCTGGGGACACTCACGCATATAGTGGCCAGATTCCCCACACTTGAAACAAGTCATGGAACTGGTACGTGGAGGAGCATTGTTGGTTGGACCCCCATAGGGCTTGGCCGGTGCAGACTGCTGAACGGGGCGAGGCGCCTGGAAGGATGGCCTCGGTGTGAACCTGGGTGGCAGGGCGGTGTTGGGTACCCACACGCGGCGCTTCTGAGGACCAGCACCGGATGAGGAACCCATATCACGGCCATGCTTGCGTGTTGCGTCATAGTCAGTCTGACCAGTTTCAGCACTGATGGCTTTGTTTACAAGTTTCTGAAAAGATGTGCACTCATGCAGACGGAGGTCACGGCGAAGCTCAGGACTAAGGCCCTTACGGAACCTTGCTTGCTTCTTGGCGTCAGTAGAAACTTCCTCGGTTGCATATCGTGCGAGATTACCAAACTCCCTGCTGTAAACATCCACAGAAAGTCGGCCTTGGGTGAAACTACAAAATTCTTCACGTTTGCGGTCCATGAGACCCTCCGGAATATGATGCTCACGGAAAGCCTCGCTGAACTCAGCCCAAGTAGTGACATGGCCCGCTGGGTGCATAGCTCCATAATTTTCCCACCATAGACTGGCGGGGCCTTCAAGATGATATGCAGCAAAGGTGACCTTGTCAGCCTCCGCTACCAGCGCGGAACGCAGTTTATGAGAGATACTGCGAAGCCAGTCATCAGCGTCGAGAGGCTCGACGGAGTGGTGGAACGTGGGTGGATGTAATTTGATAAAATCACTGAGTGACACCACGTTAGTCCTCTGATGGTGTGCCGTGTTCTGTTCAATACGCTCCAACAAACGGTTGGTCTCCCGCTTGTTTCTCTCAGCTTCCATCATAACCTCGGCTAGTGAAGGAGGATGAGGCAGATTTTCATTCCTGCCTTCACTGCCTTCGGCCTGCTCTTGAGAAGCAGGGTTAGCGCGCGTGTTGACCATCCTAGGTAACAAGACAATGATTTAGTCAGAATGATAAAATTCCGACATAGGATACAGAATGTAAGGAATA
>NW_021295069.1:0-1345 GCF_002162155.2 Triticum dicoccoides | reverse complement strand
GTCGTCTCCACCAAATCGATAGTTATCATCTCATCGAAAGATCGGGACCCTCGCCTCTATCAAGTGGTATCAGTTTTCAGGTTGCTCGGTGAGAATTTCCAGTTTTCCTAGATTAGATTTATTTTCTTACCTATTGTCCAAGAAAAAGCCACAAAAAAGAGTTAGATCTATTCATCCTTGGTCCAAGCCAATCTGAGCCTTTGCAATTTTCTTTTCATTGCTTGCATAGTTGAATTATCGGTTGCATCGTCGTGTCGAGTTGCTGGTCTTAGTGTCTAGTTCGTTTAGAGTTTCGAGTTCTGTTCACATTAATCACGCCACCGCTGCATCATTATCTCTTCCGCTGTCCACCACCCATTCATCAATTTCCACCACGTGCTACCCACCATTCATTGTCATAATAATAGTTGAGATCTAGTTTGTTTTGGAAAGAGGGAGAAAAAAAGAGAGAAAAAAACGAGAGAAAAAAAGTCAGAGAAAAAAAGGAGAAGAAAAAGAAAAAAAAGCGTGAGAAAAAAAAAGAGAGAAGAAAAAAAAAATTGGATCTATCTAGAATCAATCTCATACCTGAATTCGGATTGGAATCTGTTTTGCGCACTGTTTAGTAAAACAGGTGTATCTTCCTCATACGAAGTCCGTTTTGGCTCCGTGAGTACTCAAATTGAAGATAGCGACGAGCTGCATCTAAATAGTTGCAGAAGCTAGTTCAATATTTGACACCTCAAAATCGGCTTCTAAATAGGTCTTTTTGCCCTCTGAAGTTCGTGAACACAGCTTGTTCCAATTTTTCAGGCCAGTTTTAGAATTCTTTGACTCCTCATATCAACTCGGAATTGAGTGATTCTTTTTGCATTGGAAAGCTTGAGTTAGTGGCATTCTTTGAAAGAATTTATCAGAAAATTGTCTCAAACTTTTTAAGAGGAAAGTTGGAGAGAGAGTTGTTGTATATCCTGCTTGGCAGTTGTTTTTCATCATTATCTTCACTGCCGTTGTGATCTTCACTTATATCTTGCTGTCAAGAGCTACTTAGTATCCTTCATTGATGCTAGTTGTGCTACGCCGTGACCTCATTAGTGTTCTAGGCTCGCGTCTCTAGTCCGGTCTAGCCTAGGACCAGCACAGTACCGTCGTTGAGCGTTTATTCAACATTGCATCTTTGAATTGATTATTGCTAATCTTTTGCTACCATATATAGCCAACCCAGCTCCACATATTTCTACACCGTGTATACGTACGCTCCCCTGGCAATCGCTTTACTCAATATTCGGAGTTACTTGACACCGCTAGTTGCCGATCACCGCCTGCTGCATGGTAAGAACTTGTAAGACATTGATATTTGCTTTAC
>NW_021295068.1:0-1590 GCF_002162155.2 Triticum dicoccoides | reverse complement strand
ATTGAATTTCTGGATCCACCACACACGCTTTAGCTAGTGATGATCACATACAAAAGCCGTAGTCATGTAGATATCTTGCAAGAAATTAGGAATAGACGATCTGTTAAAACACATTCATTTCAGCAATTCCATATTTCCTAGAGAATGCACAAACTCCCACACAGATTATTTGGCCCTTCAACTTATGATGAGTACCACCTAAAATGTTTCCAAACAAATTTGGAATACTCGTTGGCGGTGCTAAGTTGTATATAACATAAATCGTGCCCCAAATCAAGGTAGTAAATGGACATACAAAAATAAGTGATGAGTTATCTCTTCCTGATCACAAAAACAACATTTTTTGCTACCATGCCAATCACACTTCGCAAGGTTATGTTCGGTAAGAACTACCTCCCTCTGCAAAAAGCACATGAAAACTTTGATCTTGGAAGGAGCCTTAGTTCTCCAAATATGTTTTCTGCGAAGAATAGTTCCCAAATTTATAAGATCAGCATACATAGACTTCATGGTAAAGACAAGTTAGAGGCCGGTTAACATCCATTGAAATGTGTGCGCCATCTGAGTTAGATTGATTGATATCAAACTAGAAACCAGATGGACCCACTTAGTCCGTTTATCACCAAGTAAAGTCATATGGAATTGGATGTTCAAAGGGCTAGCCCTAAGAGCAGAATCCATTGAATCCTCTTTTCCAAACACAATGTTACATAGAATCGGGTATTGTGGAGCTAATGTAGTGTCACCCAACCAGGTATCTTCCCATTGATTGGCCATCACCAACCTTAAAGGGAACCTCTCTTAAAAAAGGATGCTTGACCTTCATCAAGCACCTCCAAAATGGTGAATCGCTAGGCTTAGCATCTACTTGGGATATTTTGTTGCAAAAAAGCGAGTTTCCCCTGAAGCACTACGCAAAGTTGAGAATGGAAGCTATCCATCCTATCATTGACAATATCGTTAAGAAGATTTCTGGATAGAGGGGTAGATTTCTTAGTTATGAGGCTAAATTTGTTTTACTCATAACATGCACTTGCTAGTATACCTATGTATCTCTTGTCTATCATTAAATTTCCTAAGTGGTCCATTAAAGATATTACTTCACAAATGGCTCATTTTCGTTGGGGTAATATTGGTGATAATCATAAATTCCATCTTGCCAATTGGGGGCTCGTGTCCCAGAAGAAAGACTTCGGTGGTTTGGGGTTCCCAGTTTGAGAGAATTCAATTTGGCTTTGTTGCCTTCTTGGGCCAGGAGATATTTTTCATGTGAGGAGAAAAGTTGAAAGATCCTTGTGGATCACAAATAGACGACTCCTAAACTGTCCTCCGGCTTTTGCTGCTGTCAGGCAGTTTTATAGGTTGCCTTTAGGTGATGGGCATAATATTAGTTTGGATTGGGGAGAGCTCTCTCGAAGCCCAATTCTGGGATGGTTTTGAAATTTTCCAACAAGAAGATTATACTGTTGCGCAAGTCTGGAATGGGCAGTTTCTTAAGCTCACCTTTAGGAGTGTGTTGGTCCTGATTTTGTGTCCAAATGGGTTGAGCTTCGACTATTGGTCGAACCTTGTACCCTTTGTTCTAAAGCT
>NW_021295067.1:0-3008 GCF_002162155.2 Triticum dicoccoides | reverse complement strand
GATCCATTTATGGACTGGTGCAAGCCTCTCGGAGTTGGAATAAACGCTTTGATAGTGTGATCAAAGCATTTGGTTTTATACAGACTTTCGGAGAAGCCTGTATTTACAAGAAAGTGAGTGGGAGCTCTGTAGCATTTCTGATATTATATGTGGATGACATATTACTAATTGGAAATGATATAGAATTTCTGGATAGCATAAAGGGATACTTGAATAAGAGTTTTTCTATGAAAGACCTCGGTGAAGCTACTTACATATTGGGCATTAAGATCTATAGAGATAGATCAAGACGCTTAATTGGACTTTTACAAAGCACATACCTTGACAAGATTTTGAAGAAGTTCAAAATGGATCAAGCAAAGAAAGGGTTCTTGCCTGTGTTACAAGGTGTGAAGTTGAGTCAGACTCAATGCCCGACCACTGCAGAAGATAGAGAGAAAATGAAAGATGTTCCCTATGCTTCAGCCATAGGCTCTATCATGTATGCAATAATGTGTACCAGACCTGATGTGTGCCTTGCTATAAGTTTAGCAGGGAGGTACCAAAGTAATCCAGGAGTGGATCACTGGACAGCGGTCAAGAACATCCTGAAGTACCTAAAAAGGACTAAGGATATGTTTCTCGTATATGGAGGTGACAAAGAGCTCATCGTAAACGGTTACGTTGATGCAAGCTTTGACACTGATCCGGACGATTCTAAATCGCAAACCGGATACGTGTTTACATTAAACGGTGGAGCTGTTAGTTGGTGCAGTTCTAAACAAAGCGTCGTGGCGGGATCTACATGTGAAGCGGAGTACATAGCTGCTTCGGAAGCAGCAAACGAAGGAGTCTGGATGAAGGAGTTCATATCCGATCTAGGTGTCATACCTAGTGCATCGGGTCCAGTGAAAATCTTTTGTGACAATACTGGTGCAATTGCCTTGGCAAAGGAATCCAGATTTCACAAAAGAACCAAACACATCAAGAGACGCTTCAATTCCATCCGGAATCTAGTCCAGGTGGGAGACATAGAGATTTGCAAGATACATACGGATCTGAATGTAGCAGACCCGTTGACTAAGCCTCTTTCACGAGCAAAACATGATCAGCACCAAGGCTCCATGGGTGTTAGAATCATTACTGTGTAATCTAGATTATTGGCTCTAGTGCAAGTGGGAGACTGAAGAAAATATGCCCTAGAGGCAATAATAAAGATATTATTTATTTCCTTATATCATGATAAATGTTTATTATTCATGCTAGAATTGTATTAACCGGAAACATAATACATGTGTGAATACATAGACAAACAAAGTGTCACTAGTATGCCTCTACTTGACTAGCTCGTTAATCAAAGATGGTTATGTTTCCTAACCATAGACAAAGAGTTGTCATTTGATTAACAAGGATCACATCATTAGTTGAATGATCTGATTGACATGACCCATTCCATTAGCTTAGCACCCGATCGTTTAGTATGTTGCTATTGCTTTCTTCATGACTTATACATGTTCCTATGACTATGAGATTATGTAACTCCTGTGTGCCGGAGGAACACTTTGTGTGCTACCAAACGTCACAACGTAACTGGGTGATTATAAAGGTGCTCTACAGGTGTCTCCAAAGGTACATGTTGGGTTGACGTATTTCGAGATTAGGATTTGTCACTCTGATCGTCGGAGAGGTATCTCTGGGCCCTCTCGGTAATGCACATCACTTAAGCCTTGCAAGCATTGCAACTAATGAGTTAGTTGCGGGATGATGTATTACGGAACGAGTAAAGAGACTTGCCGGTAACGAGATTGAACTAGGTATTGGATACCGACGATCAAATCTCGGGCAAGTAACATACCGATGACAAAGGGAACAACGTATGTTGTTATGCGGTCTGACCGATAAAGATCTTCGTAGAATATGTAGGAGCCAATATGGGCATCCAGGTCCCGCTGTTGGTTATTGACCGGAGACGTGTCTCGGTCATGTCTACATTGTTCTCGAACCGTAGGGTCCGCACGCTTAAAGTTACGATGACAGTTTCATTATGAGTTTATGTATTTTGATGTACCGAAGGTTGTTCGGAGTCCCGGATATGATCACGGACATAACGAGGAGTCTCGAAATGGTCGAGACATAAAGATTGATATATTGGACGGCTATATTCGGACACCGGAAGTGTTCCGAGGAAGTTTCGGATAAAACCGGAGAACGGGGGGTTACCGGAACCCCCCGGGGGGTTAATGGGCCTCATGGGCCTAAAGTGGAGAAGAGGAAAGGCAGCCAGGGCAGGCCGCGCGCCCCCTCTCCCTCTAGTCCGAATTGGACAAGGAGGGAGGGGCGGCGCCCCCCCTTTTTCCTTCCTCTCCTCTCCCCCTTCCTTCCCCCTCTCCTACTTGGACAAGGAAAGGGAGGGGAGTCCTACTCCCGGTAGGAGTAGGACTCCTCCTGCACGCCTCCTACTAGGGTCGGCCGCACCCCCCTTGGCTCCTTTATATACGGGGGCAAGGGGGCACCCTAGGACACACAAGTTGATCTTCGTGATTGTTCCTTAGCCGTGTGCGGTGCCCCCTTCCACGATATTACACCTCGATCATATTGTAGCGGTGCTTAGGCGAAGCCCTGCGACGGTTAAACATCAAGATCGTCACCACGCCATCGTGCTAACAAAACTCCTCCCCGAAGCTTTGCTGGATCGGAGCCCGAGGTGCGTCATCGAGCTGTACGTGTGTCAAGAACTCGGAGGTGTTGGAGTAACGGTGCTTGGATCCGTTGTAGATGGACGTAGAGCTTATCACACCCGATTATCATGTGGTGTCTGGGCACGACGAACTTTGGCAACGGTGGATACTCAGTGAGAACACTTCTTGATAACTTAGTGAGAGATCATCTTATAATGCTATCGTCAATCAAAGCAAGATAAGATGCATAAAAGATAAACATCACATGCAATCAATATAAGTGATATGATATGGCCATCATCATCTTGTGCTTGTGATCTCCATCTCCGAAGCACCGTCATGATCACCATC
>NW_021295066.1:0-1251 GCF_002162155.2 Triticum dicoccoides | reverse complement strand
TGGATGTGGTCTTGTGGTGAGAGAAAGCTTCTCCACCATCTCCATGCTAGCCAAGTTGTTGCAGCTCCCTCCGTCTATTATGACGCGCACAGAACGTTCCTTCACAACTCCCTTGGTATGGAACAAATTGTGCCTCTGATTTTGCTCAGCTTGTGTGACCTGCACACTCAAAACACGTTGAGCAACTAAACATTCATACCTGTCAGCGTCTTCAGGAGCCATGTATTGCGTCTCATGATCAGAATCATCTCCACCATGTTCTTCACGTGTAATAAGAGCCAAAGTCTCCTCATCATAGTCACTAGCGGACTCATATCCACCATCCGCGGTAGCAATCATCACACGCGGAGATTTGCATTCTCTCGCATAATGACCTCCTCCCTTACAACGACGACAAATAATATCACTGGTGTGCCCTGTTGATGCCATGGAAGAAGAAGAACGCTGTGCAGGACCCGCAGGTGCGCTCTTGGAAGATAATGGTGGTTGTGCCTGTTTTCTTGTATCACGGCTGGAGGTGGCACCGGATGGAGGTGCTGGTGCAGTTGCAGTAGAAGATGCACGTGGTATCCATGATGAAGGTCGGCCTGCAGAAAAGTTAGTTCGCCCCAATGCTTGTCGATCCTGCACTTCACGTTCAGCTTTACAAGCAAGATGGAATAAACGAGTGATATTAGTATACTCCTTATAGTCTAGAATGGTCTGAATCTCTCTATTTAATCCACCCAGAAAACGTGCAAGCATAGCTTCATTCTCCTCAACAATTCCACATCTAATCATGCCAGTTTGTAATTCCTGATAATATTCTTCTACAGAATTTTTCCCTTGTCTTAAACGGTGCAATTTTTGAAGCAATTCACGTTGATAATATGGTGGAACCCAACGCGTACGCATAGCAGTTTTCAAAGCAGCCCAAGTAGTTGGAATAGGATATAATCTACAATGTTCAGACCACCATACACATGCAAAACTAGTGAAAGCACAAACAGCAGCAGCAACTCGTCTCTCCTCAGGATATTGTAAACATGTAAATCGTTGTTCAGTTTCTAACTCCCAAGTAAGATATATATCAGGAACATATCTACCCTCAAATGGTGGAATATTCAATTTCAGTTTAGGAATATGGACATCATCTCGTACCTGAGGTGGTGGTGCAGGCCTACCATTACGAATATATACCTGAGGTCGACCTGCTGGTGGTGGTACAGGTGGCTGCACGTAGTGTTGATTTTGATCAACCTCATCCTCATA
>NW_021295065.1:0-636 GCF_002162155.2 Triticum dicoccoides | reverse complement strand
CACACAAGAATATGATCCTACAGACTACGAACAAGTGGTGGTGGTGGGTGTCACAAATCCGTCAAGCAAATCTCAAATTCTTACCAGTTCTTACCCAGCAGCAGGCGGTGATCGGCAACCGTTGTAGTCAAAAACTCTCAAAGCTTGGATAGAGCGATTACCAGGGAGAGTCAAACGCACGACGTAGATGTATGTGGAGCTGGGAAGGCTTATAATATGGTAGCAAAAAGGGTCAGCAATAATCAATTCAGAGATGCAAAGTTGAATAAACGCTCAACGACGGTACTGTGCTGGTCCTAGGCTAGACTGTGCTAGAGACGCGAGCCTAGAACACTAACAAAATCACGGCGCGGCACGTAAACAAGGGAAAAGCACACTCTGAATTTTTTTTCGCTCTTTTTTCTTTTTTTTTGCGCTGCTTTTTTTTTTTGCGAAAAATCACTATAATGGCGAGTGTCTCAAAACTCTTCCTAGCTCAAACTGACAGGATGGGCACGAAATTTTTTCGACCAATTTTTTTTTTCGACTGCCCGGACCCAAAAACTGGAAACGGGTCAAAAAAAACTTCCTATAATGGCAACTGTCTCAAAACACTCAGAAACACCTAAAAATAGGATAGCCAGAAATTTTTTCGAA
>NW_021295064.1:0-1321 GCF_002162155.2 Triticum dicoccoides | reverse complement strand
CATGGGGGCCGGGCAAGAAATGAGGAAGGGCAGCAAGACAACCACCGCGGCTCGGGGGGCGAGAAGACGAAGAATCCCCAGGAGATGATCACGACGGTGATGCTGTACACAGTCATCATGTAGAAGATGCAGGACATGATGATGATGCCGGCGGAGCAGACGACGTTGGACCATCGATGGGCTGGGTGCAGGACCCTCATATTCAAGAGCTGCTTCTCAAGCAGACGGATAACGCAAGAGCTGCCGCCCGAGAGAAAGCCAAGATGGATCAACTTGAGTTAGACGCGGTTACTCCGTTGTATGAAGGATGCAGGCCCGAGGATACCCGCCTGAAAGTAACGCTCATGGCTCTGGAGATGAAGGTAAAACACAAAATGACCGACGCATGCTTTGACGAGAACATGTCATTCTGGCACGAACGTCTTCCCAAGGGGAACAAGTGCCCGACCAGTTTGGAGGAGGCAAAGAAAATCGTGTGTCCTCTGGATTTACCGCACGTGAAATACCATGTGTGCATGAACAATTGCATCATTTATCGGGACGAGCACGCGGAGTCTACAATATGTCCGGTGTGCGGTGTCACTCGATACAAGAAGAGGAAGAAAGCTCCTCGAAAAGTGGTGTGGTACTTTCCGATCACTCCTCGTCTGCAGCGGTATTTCGCGGATCCTAAGGTAGCAAAGCTCCTGTGTTGGCACGCGGATAGGGAGGAGAAGAAGCGAGAAGATGACGCAAATGAACCGGAGATAGATAAAAAAGACAAGATGCTGAGTCACCCTAAGGATGCGAGCCAGTGGCAAGCATTGAACTTCGAATACCCAGAATTTGGGAACGATCCAAGGAACATCGTGCTGGGCGCGAGCACCGATGGAGTCAATCCGTTTGGCAGCCAGAGAAGCACACATAGCACCTGGCCTGTGTTTGTGTGGATGTACAACCTTCTCCCCTGGTTGTGCATGAAGAGGAAGTACATTCACATGAGTATGCTAATTGAAGGGCCGAAACAACCAGGGAACGACATCAATCTGTATCTGGGGCTGCTGAAAGAGGAGCTTGACACGCTGTGGAAAACGCCAGCCAATACGTGGGACGCCGCAGAGAAAGAATATTTCCCTATGAGAGCCGCACTGCTCACGACGGTGCACGACTATCTCGGTTACGGATATCTTGCGGGGCAGGTAGTCCACGGATTTTCTGGATGCGTAAGGTGCATGGATGACACAACGTATCGCCAGCTAGATAGAGATCCCGGGTCTTCGAAAACCGTGTTCATGGGACATCGAAGGTGGCTTCGCGACGATGACCCGTGGAGGAAACGCAA
>NW_021295063.1:0-2101 GCF_002162155.2 Triticum dicoccoides | reverse complement strand
AATAGACCAGCAACATGACTCTGCTTCTGTATGTTATGTAATTAATCCAGAGTAAGATTCTTGGAAAGTTGGAAGGCCTATCTGCATGAAAGAGAACTACAACTGAATGCCCACCATTTTGAAAGCTTTTTCTCCCTGGTGCTCTAACAGCTCAAAAAAAAGTGATGACATATTAAATTCCAGAATAATGTTCTTTTATCTTGAGGAAATTACATAATCAATGTTAGTGCCCGCCTAAAGCCGCTCTGAGATGGACAGAGTAAGAGAGACCCTTGAGGTACGTAGGTCTGGTTCATAGATGGACAGAGCAATGATCTCGCCGCCGTCCGGGTCCATCCAGAGTGCTTAATTACTTGCAATTTGATGCAAGAGATGCTTCATAATCTGTTTTGAGTTTTTTCATCCTTCTAATTGTGTATATGCGTGGCAGAGAATTATGAAATTTTGATGTAAATGGTCATTAATCATAACTGACAACGCTGGATGCATGGTCATTTTAGTGAACTAGATAGATAGTCTATATTGTTTGCCAACAGCAGTTAAATGTTGATAGATTGGTCTTGACTGCTAAGTTAGCAAATTCTTCGGATGTTTGGTACAACTGAGTTTTTAAGGGTTGGCGTCTTTGATTTGTAGGACTTCTGTTCTTAGCCCATTGAGCTTGTTTGATTTGTTTGATAAGATTTGTTTTTGTAGGACATCGAGAACTTCACTTTTTAGAATCGAAGCTTCACTCAGGTGAAGTGGTTCCTTTAGGCATTGATATATGCGGTGTAATATATGTACATGAAGGAAAATTGAATTAATATTTCAATCAGAGTAGAAGCCATAATCTGTGGACCCTATATATTGTAGTCTGCTTCACTTTCACTTTCTATTGGGAGAATTTGCAAAACCGGACCATGTCTCAACACTGACTAGAAGACAGGTTTGTCCATGAAATTTACTACCTTTTTTTGTCTTCCCATTTTAATGCTCATCACATATTTATATATGCCCGCCATGGTTAAGGTTTTCTAATATTATTGCACAGAAACAGTCTGTTCCTTGCACCTGTTTTGCAAGCTAGATTGTATGAAAAAATATATACAGAGATGGAAAAAGGAAACCGTGTCGCATTAATGTGGGGAGGGTAATATTAGATAGAGATTCTTGCATCTGCATGTTAAACTTTAGGTGTAATACTGCGAAATATTTACTTTTAGCTAGCATCTCTTGGATCAACGATATAGCATTTGTTCCTCAACTTTAATGTCAATGCAAATGTAATTATGACCATGCATCAACAGGAGCAATCCTCATTTTATTTGAACATTCAGGTGTCTTTCTCTTGCATGGTTGCACATTGCTCTGCTATTTGCATCGCTAAAGCTTGGTCATGGAAGATGTTATACCTGAGAGAAAAGATACAATGAGTCAACTATACAAATGATTCTGTGAATATTCAGTACATGCTTCTCTGAATTTTGGTAAAGGTTGGTGGTACTGCTTCTCTGAATTAACTTATATCTAATGATCATGGAAACATCAATACAAATATTTATGAACACTGTCAAGGTAATCATTGAGAATTGTACCAACTGATGCACATTGTGATTCCAGCTTCTGGAAAGAAAGGAACTACTCCCTCTGTCCCATAATATAAGAGCGTTTTTGACACTAATGTAGTGTTAAAAGCGCTCTTATATTATGAGATGTAGGGAGTATATGCTACTTGCATAAACAATTGTTTGACTTGCATGTTATTTTCGAGGAGAATACCACTGACAAAGTTAGAGCCTCTATCAAAATATTAACAAGTGGCAGGTCGCTACTATATATATCCATATAAAAGAGGATTCGTGTTTATGTAAGTAGTAGATTTTGTTCTTTCTCTATATTATTTCTTTGTGAACCTTGCTAAGTAACCATTCCTGTGTAGAGCCGGCGAACGAGGCCACACGTGTGCTCCTTGCTGCCAGCTCCGCCCTCCTCCACCCTATCTCCTCGGAACGGGCAGCTCCATCCATCGGTACCTAGAAGGTAGCGACCTGACATCTCTCTCCCTCTCCATCCCTTCTTTATCTGCTAGAATCCTCGATTCTAACCTGACATTATAATG
>NW_021295062.1:0-639 GCF_002162155.2 Triticum dicoccoides | reverse complement strand
ACCCTCCCCCGCTCCACCGCCGCCGCCGACACCCTGCACCTTCCCCCGTCCCGCTCCACCGCCGCCGCCGACACCCGCACCCTCCCCCACTTTTTGAAGATATTTTTAAATAAAAAATTTGATGATATTTTCAAATAAGAAATTTGATGATATCTTCAAATAACAAATTTGATGATATTTTCAATAAAAAATAAAAAACAAATTTGATGATATTTTCAAAAAAATGATGATATTTGATGATATCTTCTGTTCTAGTCCTCATGAAAATAACAAATTTGATAAAAAAACAAATTATTAGATGCAACAAGAAATAATGAAAAAAATGTTACTAATGGCGCACCAGAGGAGGGTGCGCCATTGCTGTCAGAAAAAAAAGTTACTAATGGCGCACCAGAGGAGGGTGCGCCATTGCTATCAGAAAAAAAAACTACTAATGGCGCACCAGAGGGTGGTGCGCCATTGCTATAGTGTCTAGCTGGATACCCCTTCGCCCGATCTCCCCTTCTCTCTCCCTCGCCAGATCCCCCTTCCCTCCCCCGCCGCGCCCGCTCCGACGACCCCCGGCCCGCTCCAACGACCCCCGCGCCCGCTCCACACCCGCTCCGGCTCCCCCGCGCCCGCTCCACACCGTAGCACCTC
>NW_021295061.1:0-4892 GCF_002162155.2 Triticum dicoccoides | reverse complement strand
GGGACCAATAAACCAGGACGGAGGTAGTACGTCAATCACACGCGGTTCCCAAAATTGGAGCCATGTGCAATGACTTTCATTTTGCCTGCTGCGTCAATCACACATGGTTCCCTCTAGCAAACCGTCGCCCCCAAAATTCTTTGTGGGACAGAAAACCCACACCACCCGATTCAAAAAAGAAAAAAGAAAACCCTCACCATCCCCACGTCACAAAAACCCTCACCCGCCCGCCACCCCCTCGGCCACTCCAGTATGTTCCCCTTTCACACCTGCACAAGCTCCTCCGCGTCTATGCCATGGCACCGCCTATCGCGGTGGTAAATGATACGTCTCCAACGTATCTATAATTTTTGATTGTTCAATGCTATTATATTATCTATTTTGGATGTTTAATGGGCTTTATTATACAATTTTATATTTTTAAGGGGACTAACCTATTAACCGGAGGCCCAGTCCAAATTGCTGGTTTTTGCCTATTTTAGTGTTTCGCTGAAAAGGAATATCAAATGGAGTCCAAACGAAATGAAACCTTCGGGAGAGTCGTTTTTGGCACAAACGCAATCCAGGAGACTTGGAGTGGACGTCAAGGAAGCAACAAGGCGGCCATGAGGCAGGGAGGCGCGCCCAGGGGGGTAGGCGCGCCCCCCACCCTCATGGGCCCCTTGTAGCTCCCCTGGCCGACTTCTTTCGCCTATATATACTCATATACCATGAAAACATCCGAGAGCACCACGAAACCCTATTTCCACCGTCGCAACCTTCTATACCCGTGAGATCCCATCTTGGGGCCTTTTCCGGTGCTCCACTGGAGGGGAATCGATCACGGAGGGCTTCTACATCAACAACATAGCCTCTCCGATGATGTGTGAGTAGTTTACCTCAGACCTTCGGTTGCATAGTTATTAGCTAGATGGCTTCTTCTCTCTCTTTGGATCTCAATACAAAGTTCTCCTCGATCTTCTTGGAGATCTATTCGATGTAATTCTTTTTGCGGTGTGTTTGTCGAGACCCGATGAATTGTGGGTTTATGATCAAGATTATCTATGAACAATATTTGAATCTCCTCTGAATTCTTTTATGTATGATTTGTTATGTTTGCAAGTCTCTTCGAATTATCAGTTTGGTTTGGCCTACTAGATTGATCTTTCTTGAAATGGGAGAAGTGCTTAGCTTTGGGTTCAATCTTGCGGTGTCCTTTCCCAGTGACAGCAGGGGCAGCAAGGCACGTATTGTATTGTTGCCATCGAGGATAAAAGGATGGGGTTTATATCATGTTGCTTGAGTTTATCCCTCTACATCATGTCATCTTGCCTAATGCATTACTCTGTTCTTATGAACTTAATACTCTAGAAGCATGCTGGATAGCGGTCGATGTGTGGAGTAATAGTAGTAGATGCAGAATTGTTTCGATCTACTTGTCGCGGACATGATGCCTATATACATGATCATGCCTAGATATTCTCATAACTATGCACTTTTCTATCAATTTCTCGACAGTAATTTGTTCACCCACCGTAATACTTATGTTATCTTGAGAGAAGCCACTAGTGAAATCTATGGCCCCCGGGTCTATTTTCCATCATATAAGTTTCCGATCTATTCTATTTTGCAATCTTTACTTTCCAATCTATATCATAAAAATACCAAAAATATTTATCTTATTATCTCTATCAGATCTCACTTCTGCAAGTGGCCGTGAAGGGATTAACAAACCCTTTATCGCGTTGGTTGCAAGGTTCTTATTTGTTTGTGCGGGTACAAGGGATTTGAGTGTAGCCTCCTACTGGATTGATACCTTGGTTCTCAAAAACTGAGGGAAACACTTATGCTACTTTGTTGCATCACCCTTTCCTCTTCAAGGGAAAACCAACAAGGTAGCAAGAAGGATTTCTGGCGCCATTGTTGAGGAGTCTACGCACAAGTCAAGACATACCAAGTACCCATCACAAACTCTTATCCCTCACATTACATTATTTGCCATTTGCCTCTCGTTTTCCTCTCCCCCACTTCACCCTTGCCGTTTTATTCGCCCTCTTTTTTCAATTCGCCTCTTTTTTGCTTGCTTCTTGTGTCGTCGTTCGTCGTCATGGCTGGTCCTTCTATCATTGTTAGTACTCCCGATCATGAAGTTCTTAATTTTAAACAAAGGGAGGGAGAAAATCTAAAAGATGCTTGGCATAGAATTTGCAATGCTCAGAATAGATCTACTAGGAAGCAATCTACTTCCGTTCTTCTTCACAATTTTTATGTAGGCATTACTCCTTGGAACAGATATATTCTTGATACCATTACTGGAGGAAATTTCTTGGGTAGCCATACTTTTGATTCTTATAAAGCTATGATAGATTTGTTTGGTCCACCACCTCTTTTGGTTAATGGAACTATTTTAACTTTGGAACATGTGATGCAAAGGCTTGAAATTATTGAAAATAAAGTTGCCACTGTAGAGTTAATTGAAAATTTGGATAAAAAGATCCGCAACCAAATTACCCAATATGGATCTAAGGTTGGAGTTACTCTAAATTTTTTTAAGGAAAAGGAACCTATAGTTAACGAAAGAATAGATCAAGATTCCACAAGAATCGGTATACTTGAGGATATTATTACCAACTTAGGGTCTACCTTTTCATCCGTGAAAAATACTCCAAATCCACATACTACCAAAATTGCCAAATTATTGTATGTTCCTAAAAATAAGGGTGAATCTTATAGTAAGGAAAATGCGGATCTCAAATCAATAAGTGTTCACCCCAGCTTTTTCGCTATCATTAAGGAACCTTTTGCTACAAATGAATTTCTTGATTCCTGCCTAGGAGTTTAATCATTAATAAAAAGAATGAAACTCCTAAGGGTTATAAGTGTTCTATTGAAGAACTGAATACCAAAGATGGTGATACTTAGATCTATTCTCGCTTTTATGCCTAGCTAGAGGCGTTAAACGATAGCGCTTGTTGGGAGGCAACCCAATTTTATTTTTGTTCTTTGCTTTTTGTTCCTGTTTAGTAATAAATAATTCATATAGCCTCTAGTTAGATGTGGTTTTATGTTTTAATTAGTGTTTGTGCCAAGTAAAACCTATAGGATCTTCTTGGGTGATAGTTAATTTGATCTTGCTGAAAAATAGAAACTTTTGCGCACGAGAATAATTTTCATAAATCACATAAACATGCTTTTCAGTTGATTCTTTTTGAAAAAGATTAATACAAAAATTATCTACGACTTTCTATTTTGGTAGAATTTTGTGGTTCCATAAGTATTCGAAAGTTACAGATTGCTACAGACTATTCTGTTTTTGACAGATTTTGTTTTTCGTGTGCTGTTTGCTTATTTTGATGAATCTATGGCTAGTATCGGGGGGTATGAACCATAGAGAAGTTGGAATACAGTTGGTTTAACACCAATATAAATAAATAATGATTTCCTTATAGTACCTTAAAGTGGTGGTTTGTTTTATTTCGCTAACGGAACTCATGAGATTTTTTATTGAGTTTTGTGTTGTGAAGTTTTCAAGTTTTTGGGTAAAGATTTGATGGATTATGGAATAAGGAGTGGCAAGAGCCTAAGTTTGGGGATTCCCAAGGCACCCCAAGGTGAAATTCAAGGACAAACAAAAGCCTAATCTTGGGGATGCCCCGGAAGGCATCCCCTCTTTCGTCTTCGTCCATCGGTAACTTTACTTGATGCTATATTTTTATTCACCACATGATATGTGTTTTGCTTGGAGCGTCTTGTATGATTTGAGTCCTTGATTTTTATTTTACCACAATCATCCTTGCTGTACACACCTTTTGGTAGAGAGACACATGAATCGAAATTTATTAGAATACTCTATGTGCTTCACTTATATCTTTTGAGCTAGATAATTTTGCTCTAGTACTTCACTTATATCTTTTTAGAGCATGGCGGTGGTTTTATTTTATAGAAATTACTGATCTCTCATGCTTCACTTATATTATTTCGAGAGTCCTTTAGAACAACATGGTAATTTGCTTTGGTTAAAATTTTAGTCCTAAAGTGATGAGCATCCAAGATAGGTATAATAAAAACTATCATATAAAGTGCATTGAATACTATGAGAGATTTGATACTTGATGATTGTTTTGAGATAGGAGGATGGTAATACTAGGGTCATGCTAGTTGAGTAGTTATGAATTTGAGGAATACTTGTGTTAAAATTTTCTGATTCCCGTAGCATGCACGTATGGTGAACCGTTATGTGATGAAGTTGGAGCATGATTTATTTATTGATTGTCTTCCTTATGTGTGGAGGTCGAGATCGCGCGATGGTTAACTCCTACCAACCCTTCCCCTAGGAGCATGCGTGTAGTACTTTGTTTTGATAACTTGTAGATTTTTGCAATAAGTATGTGAGTTCTTCATGACTAATGTTGAGTCCATGGATTATACGCACTCTCACCCTTACACCATTGCTAGCCTCTCTTGTGCCGCGCAACTTTCGCCGGTATCATACACCCACCATATAACTTCCTCAAAACAGACACCATACCTACCTATTATGGCATTTCCATAGCCATTCCGAGATGTATTGCCATGCAACTTTCCACCGTTCCGCTTATTATGACACGCTCCACTATTGTCATATTGCTTTGCATGATCATGTAGTTGACATCGTATTTGGGGCAAAGCCACCGTTCGTATTTCTTTCATACATGTCACTCTTGATTCATTGCATATCCCAGTACACCACCGGAGGCATCCACATAGAGTCATATTTTGTTCTAAGATTCTTGAGTTGTAAGTAGATAAAAGTGTGATGATCTTCATTATTAGAGCATTGTCCCATGAGAGGACAGGATGAAGGAAGCAATGATTCTGTCACAAGTTGGGATGAGTCTCCAGACTTTATGAAAAATAAAAGAGGCCAAAGAAGC
>NW_021295060.1:0-1082 GCF_002162155.2 Triticum dicoccoides | reverse complement strand
TGGGCAGCGCTGGGGACCGGCAAGTCGCGAGTTCTTACCTCGAAGGCGTCATTCTGGCAAACCAAGATAAGGATAACTTCCTCGTGCCTTACTTTCCCGAGTAAGTCCTCCCCTCAACCGGCCCGTAACATATGAATTCTTACTTTTCGATCGTTTTTCTTTTAACATTCCGTGTTTTCTGCAGTGACACACGTTGCACGCTCATCCTCCTAAGCCCCAAATATTCCATGGCCACGTATTTCGACCCGGACCGTCAGTCGAACGTAGACTACACAAATGTCAAGAAGGTTCTTGATGATGTTCTCCCCGGCTACGCCCAATCTGGAGGCACCTTCACCAGGCCTATTCGTAAGTACGGCAAGCACGTGTTCTCCCACAATACGACGTTCTGCTGCGTCAAGCAGCCGCCTGGCGGTCATAAGGGTGCCTACTACGCCATCCATCACATGCGGGCGATCGTACGGGACCATCATCAACTTCTGCTACCGAGTAAACTCCAAGATTGGGCCGCGAGCGTGTCGGCAATCCAGGACGCGGACCTCCGACAAGAATTCTTTCGCATCCAGTCGGAGTTTGCGGAACTCATCCATCAAGATGTCCTTCGTACCTCAGGGCAGTTCTACCTCAGAAATCAACCGTCCAACAGTGACATCCACACAATGCTACAAATGCAGGATGACAACGCCCGTTCTTTCATGACTCCCACGATAGACGGCGGCTTCATCCACGCTCCGGTCCCTTGAGTCGAGTTGTCTAGTTCTGAAACATCGATTGGCTCATGTTGTAATTAAACTTTAATGAACTTGTAGTATGTCTCTTTGGTTTTGAGAGTCGTTCAACTTAGATGTAATCGATGCTATTAATGTCTTGCTTTTCTCTTCCGATCGTTCTATTGCATAATTATATATTGCTTATGTATTGTCTGTGAATTGGTACTAACGTTTCGTTTGGCTAGTGCATAGTGATGCCGACGTATGTCGTGTACAAGGGTAAGGTTCCCGGAGTCTACGATGACTGGGAGGAGTGTCGGAGACAGGTTCACCGATTCAGCGGTAACAGTTACAAAGGGTACACCACTAGGG
>NW_021295059.1:0-8038 GCF_002162155.2 Triticum dicoccoides | reverse complement strand
GTCAAATACCATGCACAACAACGTGTGTTATAAGTATGGTACAAAATAACATTCAAAATGAAATATAAATTCATTACTATCACGAGAGGAAATTCCATAAAAACAAATAGTTTAACAAAGTGCATCATTGCAAACATGGTTTGGTACCAAATTACCGAAGACTTCCTTAATTCAAGGCCATCGTATCTTCACCAGGAATAGTAGAAGGACCTGGATCTGCAAACATAAAATCAAGTATTTAAAATCAAGACATTGGACACAAACTAAATCAATTGTTCATATGAAATTTTGCAAAAAAAGAACATATTATACCATTTACACAAAGTCCACGATGTAGTAGCCCCTTGCATTTCCTCATATTTTTTTGATAGCACTATATAATATTAATATCATCAATGCTTGCAAGTACATGACGCTAATCTGATTGGACAAAAGATTCAATTGTATGGGTCCTCTTGATCTTGGACTTATAATCTCCCGATGACAATGAAATAAAACTGACTAAGTAATAGAGTATGATTTAACACCACCAATTCATGGAGTTTGCATGATATAAAAGGAACTAGGGAAAATAATTAGATGATATAGAGTTGAGTATTGTTGAAGATATTGAATTAATTAGATGATACAGAGTTAGAAAAAATTAATTGCTGGAATGGCTGATGATATAGAAGGATTTCTAATTAATTGAGCAATGCGTATTACCTGTGCCGCTTTACGACAGTGTGTGCGTGCACTGTAATTTAGGAACACTTCGAGAAGATCAGAAGAAGAAGAAGAGGCAGGTGGCCAGGACGCCGGACCGGGCGGCCAGCGGGGAAACGCGGTTGACGACTGGCGAGGGCGGCGGCGACTAGGCGAGGGTTTCAGGAGAGGGGATTTTTTTCTTTGGCGAACGAACGACAGATCGAAGCCTCGACCTACTGCGCAATTGATTTTCTGTTCGATCGACCGACTTGAGTTGGGCTAATGGGCTGAAGCCTTATACATGAAGCCTGGGGCTAATCGTCTATCCATCTCAAATTCTCAAAAAAAATTCTAACGTACAGGTGCCAGTTGGGCTACGCCTGGGGCTACAGCCCCAGTTGCCCCAAGCCCAATTTAGCCCCTGACCAGCGCCTACTCGCACTCTCTCCCCTTCATCCAAAAACCACAAGGCGAGCATGTTGGTGATGGCACCCTACGTCAGCGGCGACTAACTCAGGTACTTTGTGGGGGGCAATGCACGCAAGCTTGCAGGGATGCGCAAGATCCGCTCTTGGTTCAAGAACAAGGAGGAGATGAAGATGGAGGTGCAGGCTATAGTGGATTCAACCACAGAGGAGGAAGATATGAGGCTCTTTTTGATCGACGACGTGCCTAAGCACATGATGGAGATCGTCCTCTAGGCCATGGATGAGGCGGATGATACATCTCCAATGTATCTATAATTTATGAAGTATTCATGCCAATATATTATCATTCTTGGATGTTTTAAAATCATTTTATAGCAACTTTATATCATTTTTGGGACTAACCTATTGACCCAGTGCCAGTTGCTATTTTTTCGTTGTTTTTTACATCGCAGAAAATCAATGTCAAACGGAGTCCAAACACCGCGAAACTTTTTGTGGATTTTTTATGGACCAGAAGACTCCCGATGGGCCAGAGCAGCACCTGGGTTGTGCCCACCTCGGTGGCCTCCCGTACCCCTTCTTTGCACTATAAATTCCCAAATATTCTGAAACCCCTCGGGGTTAACCTATATCAGAAGTTCCTCCGCCACAAGGCTCCGTAGCCACCGAAAACCAATCTAGACCCGTTCTGACACCCTGCCGGAGGGGGAAATCATCTCCGGTGGCCATTTTCATCATCCTGGCAGCCACCACGATGAGGAGGGAGTAGTCCACCCTTGGGGCTGAGGGTTTGTACTAGTAGCTATGTTTTAATCTCTCTCTCTCTCTCTCTCTCTCGTGATCTATATTACGGGCTTTGTTAATATAGATGGATCATATGATGTTTCTCCCCTCTATACTCTTGTTGTGATGAATTGAATCTTTACCTTTTGAAGTTTTGTCATGTCAGATTGAATGTTCAGATTTGAGAACACATGATGTATGTCTTGCGGTATGAATACTTGAGGTGACAATGGGGTATCATATTGATTCACTTGATATATGTTATGGCACTCAACTTGCGGATTCCCGCGATGATATTGGGGTAATCTATGCATAGGGGTGGATGCATGTTTTTATTATCTTTTCTCCGATATAAACTTTGGGTTCTCTTTGTAGTTCTTTGTGTGGATTGAGTATTATGAATATGAATATACTTTGGTGTTATTCTAGTACGAACTCTCGGATAGATCGAACGGAAAAAATAGCTTTGCGTTATTTTAGTACAAACTCTTGAATAGATCGAGTGGAAAGAATAGCTTTGTGGTGGTCTCGTACCCTACAAAAAATTTCTATCTTTTGTTCTCCGCTAATAGGAACTCGGGAGTGATTCTTTGTTGCACTTTGAGGGATAATTATATGATCCAACTATGTTAGCACTCTTGAGAGATTGCAGTAGCGAAAGTATGGACCCTAGGCCTCATTTTTAAGCATTGCAATACCGTTTTTGTGCCTGTTTACTATTTGCTACCTTGCTATTTTTATTTATTCAGATTAAAAAAAATATC
Organism: Triticum dicoccoides; assembly: GCF_002162155.2. Classification (NCBI taxonomy): domain Eukaryota; kingdom Viridiplantae; phylum Streptophyta; class Magnoliopsida; order Poales; family Poaceae; genus Triticum; species Triticum dicoccoides. The sequence goes on along the minus strand of NW_021295059.1, from coordinate 5,376 downwards.
TCTACCATCAATATTACACTTTTATCACCATCTCTTCGTCGAACTAGTGCACCTATACAATTTGCCATTATATTGGGTGTGTTGGGGACACAAGAGATTTCTTGTATTTGGCTGCAGGGTCATTTGAGAGAGACCATCTTCATCCTACACATCTCACGTATTGATAAATCTTAGGTCATCCACTTGAGGGAAAATTGCTAGTATCCTACAAAACTCTGCGCTTGGAGGCCCAACACGTGTCTACAAGAATAAAGTTGCGTAGTAGATATCAAGCTCTTTTCTGGCGCCGTTTCCGGGGAGGTGAGTGCTTGAAGGTATATCTTTAGATCTTGCAATTGAATCTTTTAGTTTCTTGTTTTATCACTAGTTTGGTTTATAAAAGAAAACTACAAAAAAATGGAATTGAGTTTGCATCATATTATTGATCATCTTTATAATATATTTCTTGAAAATGATGGTTCGGAAAATTGTGCTCAATTGTTAGAAGAAGAAGTCAATAAAATGTTTGGCACAAAATATTTGAATGATGAGCATGATTGCAATGTTGGTAGTATGAATTCTTTGAATATCCATGATGCTAATGATATGCAAAGCTACAAGCTTGGGGATGCTATGTTTGATGAAGATGATATTTTTTGTCCCCCAAGTTTTGATGTGCAAATTTGTTATGATGAAAGCATGCCTCCTATTTATGATGATTATATTGATGAAAGTGGATTTGGAAGAGTGTCAACTTTAGGAAGTAATGATCCCACTATTTTGGAGGGTGTTGAATCTTATTGTGATAATTATGAAAGTGGATTTGGAGAGGTCATGACTTTATTTAGTGATGAATCCACTATTTCGGAAGAGGTTCCAATTGATTATGAGAACAAAGTTGCTATTTATGATGATTATGGTGATGACATGTATGCTATAAAGAATAATGATAACCATGAAACTTGTCATCATGATTTTAATTTTCAATCACATGATAGTTATTTTGTTGAGTTTGCTCCCACTACTATTCATGAGAACAAATTTGCTTATGTGGAGAGTAATAAAAATTTTATGCTTATGCATCATGAAAAGAGTGCTTTATGTGATAGTTATATTGTTGAATCACTCATGATGCTACTGAAAATTATTATGAGAGGGGAGGATATGCTCATATATATTTCAATAATACCGAGTTTCCTCTCCATGTGTTGAAAATCTTGAAGTTTTTCTTGTTTTGCCTTCCTATGCTAGTTGATTCTTGTTCCCATAAGTTGTTTGCTCACAAAATCCCTATGCATAGGAAGTGGGCTAGGCTTAAATGTGATTGCCATGTGTTTTATGATGCTCTTGTTATGTTTCAATTCTTATCTTTTACGCGAGCATCATTGAAATCATCATCCCTAGCTAAATGGCATTAAAAAAGCGCTTGTTGGGAGACAACCCAACACTTTTACCTACTGTTTTTGTGTGTTCACATGATTAGTCTACTGTAGTAATCATGTTTTATTGCTTTTGTTTCAATAAAGTGCCAAGTAAGACCTTTGGGATGGCTTACGGTGTTAGTTGATTTGATCTTGCTGAAAAATAGAAACTTTTTCCCTTAGGCAAATAATTCTCATTTTTAACAGAAGCATGATAAAATACTGATTCTTTTTCAACAGATTAATAGACAAATTTTCCGGGCTTTCCTAATTTTTCAGAATTTTTGGAGTAGTATACGTATGGTTGGAGTACAGATTACTACAGACTGTTCTGTTTTTGACAGATTATGTTTTCAATGCATATTTGCTTGTTTTCTAGTTTCCATGACTTATATTGCTCAATATAAATTGTGTAAATGATATGCTACAATAGGAATTGTGTGAGAACAATTATGAATCTTATCTTTGAGAGTACCAAAAGTGAAATGGTTTGCTCTTTATCATACTAACCTATCTCACAAAGTTCCGTTAAGTTTTGAGTGATTGAAGTTTTCAAGTTTTGGGCGAGATGTCGATATGAGGAGAATAAGGAGTTACAAGACCCTAAGCTTGGGGATGCCCAAGGCACCCCAAGGTGATATTCAAGGAATATCCAAGCAACTAAGCTTGGGATGCCCCAGAAGGCATCCCCTCTTTCGTCTCCAACATTATCGGTAACCTCACTTGGAGCTATGTTTTCATTCATCACATGATATGTGTTTTACTTGGAGCCTCAATTTATTTTGTTAGGATTTTCTTGCTGTTATTTAGAATAATGTTTTGCATCTTTTATTTCAATAAAAGTGGAATGTATAGCCTTTACTATGCTTATTTTGCAAGTCTACATGTTGCTGTTTCAAAACAGAAAGTTTATCGATGTTGCAAAAAATCCCTAGAAAAGTCAGAATGTGATAAAATGTTGAAACTTTTCGAAAAATGAGGTTTGATAAATTTTCTACAGTGTGGTAAATTTCATAACTTTTGGAGTTAGGTAAGTATTGATACTCTTGCATTCTTTACAGACTATACTATTTTGGCAGATTATTGTTATGTTTGCATATGTTTTCTTGTTTAATGATTCTATTTGAGGATAGGAGTATTAAATATGCAGAGGCATTTAGTATGCAATGTTGAATAATAATTTTAGTGATTTGCTACAGTAGATAATGATAAGGTTTTTGCATTGGTTTATACTAACTTATCTCACGAGTTCTTGTTGAGTTTTGTGTGGATGAAGCTTTTGAGATATAGGAAAACTGTGATATGAGAAGAATTAAGGAGACACAAAAGCTCAAGCTTGGGGATGCCCAAGGCATCCCAAGATAATATTTCAAGAAGTCTCAAGCATATAAACTTGGGGATGCCACGGTAGGCATCCCACCTTTCTTCTCCAACAATTATCAGTTAGTATCAGTTGAGCCTAAGTTTTTGCTTCTTCACATGAGTTGTGCTATCCTTGGAATGTCATTTTATTTTGTTTTGCTTGGTGTTTTAATAAAGTACTTAGATCCGAAAGTTTTAAATAAAATATAATCCTCAAATAGTTGCCAAGGAGGCTAAGTAAGTGGCATTCACATCCCGTCAACGATGCTCTTTCCTTGTCATTTACTCTTGTGCTTCACTTATATCCTATGAGTAAATTGTTAAATAAATTGAATGTCATGAAGTTGAAATCATATCATGCCTAGTGGTAGCTTCACATTGGGTTTAGAAAGTGACATCTTTTGAGGCTTGACAATCACAATATTGGTCATACAAGCGATTCACGAATAATTAGTATAAGGAAGAGAACTTTCACATATAAATACACCATCATGGAAATCTTTTGTGATTGTGAGCCCCCATCAAAATATTATATGCCAAAATTGTTGATGTTGGACAAGGAAGACAACATAATGGTTTATGTTTGTTCATATTCACATAGAAGTTATATTGTCATAGATCCTTCAACATGTGGTGCTTGCCCCCATCTTTGCTAGCCAAAAATTCCGCACCAAGTAGAGATACTACTTGTGCATCCAAAAACTCTTAAACCCAAATCTTATTTTCAAGAGTCCACCATACCTACCTAAGGATTGAGCAAGATCCTTCAAGTAAGTTGTCATCGGTGCAAAAAGGCAATACAAATTGCTTTTAAAATTGTGAGATAATTTAGTGTAAGAGAAAATTGAGTGTTGCACGAACTTGTGATGGTGAAGAATAAAAGCGACAGGCTGCATAATAAAGGTTGCTATCACAGGGGGCAATGTAACGCGACTTTCTTTTGCACTAAGGGATTGAGCATACAAACAAATAAGCGCATGGAAACCTCTGCTTCCCTCTGCGAAGGGCCTATCTTTTACTTTTATGTATTTACTTTTATGCAAGAGTCAAAGTTCTTCTCTCTATTCCTTTTTATTTTTCTCTTTTGGCAAGCATAATGTGGTGAGGAAAGTTCTAGACACATATATCTAGTTGGATATGGGTAGCATGAGTTATTATTGTTGACATCACCCTTGAGGTGAATACGTTGGGAGGCAAAATTATAAGCCCCTATCTTTTTATGTGTCCGGTTGAAATGTTTTGCTCATGTGTACAAGGTGAGTGCTAGCAATCATAGAAGACTATATGATGGTTGAGTATGTGGAGCTCTTACTTAAACTCTGTTGAATAAGTTAATTGCAATTGCTTGGTGACTGAGAACATAGGTTGTTGGGTTTCAAGAGAATTCATTGTTTGAACCTTAACATGTGAATGGGTTGCCACAATAACATGAAAAGTTTTATAAGAAAGAATTGATGTTATGATGCTAGGAAAAGTGATTGAAATTATCATTGATCAAACTTGTGCACTTTGCTAGCATTCACACTTCATAAATTATTTCTTTTATCGTTTACCTACTCGAGGACGAGTAGGAATTAAGCTTGGGGATGCTGATACGTCTCCAACGTATCTATAATTTATGAAGTATTCATGCCAATATATTATCATTCTTGGATGTTTTACAATCATTTTATAGCAACTTTATATCATTTTTGGGACTAACCTATTGACCCAGTGCCCAGTGCCAGTTGCTGTTTTTTTGCTTGTTTTTTACATCATAGAAAATCAATATCAAACAGGGTCCAAACACCGCGAAACTTTTTCTGGATTTTTTATGGATCATAAGACTCCCGATGGGCCAGAGCAGCACCTGGGTTGTGCCCACCTCGATGGCCTCCCATACCTCTTCTTTGCACTATAAATTCCCAAATATTCTGAAACCCCTCGGGGTTAACCTAGATCAGAAGTTCCGCCACCACAAGGCTCTATAGCCACCTAAAACCAATTTAGACCCGTTATGGCACCCTGGTGGAGGGGGGAATCATCTCCGGTGGCCATCTTCATCATCCCGGCGGCCACCATGACGAGGAGGGAGTAGTCCACCCTCGGGGCTGAGGGTTTGTACCAGTAACTATGCGTTTAATCTCTCTCTCTCTCTCGTGATCTATATCACGGGCTTTGTTAATATAGATGGATCATACGATGTTTATCCCCTCTGTACTATAGTTGTGATGAATTGAATCTTTACCCTTTGAAGTTTTGTCATGTCGGATTGAATGTTCAGAGTTGAGAACACATGATGTATGTCTTGCAGTATGAATACTTGAGGTGACAATGGGGTATCATATTGATTCACTTGATATACGTTATGGCACTCAACTTGCGAATTCCTGCGGTGACATTGGGGTAATCTATGCATAGGGGTTTATGCACATTTTTATTATCTTTTCTCCGATAGAAACTTTGGGGTCTCTTTGTAGTTCTTTGTGTGGATTGAGTATTATGAATATGAATATGCTTTGGTGTTATTGTAGTACGAACTCTACTATAGATCGAACGAAAAAAATAGCTTTGCGTTATTTTAGTACGAACTCTTGAATAGATCGAGTGGAAAGAATAGCTTTGAGGTGGTCTC
>NW_021295058.1:0-1268 GCF_002162155.2 Triticum dicoccoides | reverse complement strand
TCAGAAAAGTATGCAACAGGTTTGCCATCTTGTAATAACACACCTCCTAATCCAATTCCACTAGCATCACATTCAAGCTCAAAAGTCTTATTAAAATCAGGAAGTTGGAGTAAAGGAGCATGTGTCAACTTATCTTTCAATACCGTGAAGGCTTCTTCCTGTGCGGTACCCCAAACAAAAGGCACATCCTTCTTTGTAAGCTCGTTGAGAGGTGCAGCAATGGTGCTGAAATCTCTCACAAAACGCCTATAGAATCCAGCGAGGCCAAGAAAACTCCTCACTTGTGTGACCGTTTTGGGCTGCGGCCAACTCTCAATAGCTTCAATCTTGGCTTTGTCAACTTCAATTCCCTGTGGAGTAACAACATAGCCAAGAAAAGATACTCGGTTGGTGCAAAAGGTGCACTTCCCAAGGTTACCAAACAAACGTGCATCACGTAGAGCAATAAAAACAACACGTAAATGTTCCAAATGTTCTTCCAAAGATCTGCTATAAATCAGTATGTCATCAAAGTAAACTACCACAAATCGTCCAATGAAAGCACGTAAAACTTCGTTCATTAATCTCATGAAAGTACTAGGTGCATTAGTTAACCCAAAAGGCATGACTAACCACTCATATAATCCAAACTTAGTTTTAAATGCTGTTTTCCATTCATCTCCCAATTTCATACGAATTTGATGGTAGCCACTACGCAAATCAACTTTGGAGAATATTGTAGAGCCACTCAATTCATCAAGCATATCATCTTGCCTAGGAATAGGATGACGATAACGAATAGTAATATTATTAATGCCTCTACAATCAACACACATACGTGATGTACCATCCTTTTTCGGCACTAGAATAATAGGAACAGTACAAGGACTAAGGGATTCGCGTATATAACCTTTGTCGAGAAGCTCTTGTACTTGACGCATAATCTCCTTCGTCTCCTCTGGATTGGTACGGTATGGTGCACGGTTTGGCAGTGAAGCACCGGGAATTAAGTCAATCTGATGCTCAATCCCTCGAATAGGCGGTAATTCCGGTGGCACGTCTTGTGGAAAAACGTCAGCGAACTCCTGCAAAATGTTAGTGACAGCAGGAGGCAAAGAGGAAGGCACGTCCTCGAATGAAAATAATGCCTCTTTGCACACAAAAGCATAGCAAACAGATTTGCTGAAATCTAGCTCATCAATATCAGATTTGGTGGCAAATAAACATGCACTTTTCAATTTAATTTCAGAAGCAACACTAGATGGTTTATTATTAGGCTTCATTTGTTG
>NW_021295057.1:0-1257 GCF_002162155.2 Triticum dicoccoides | reverse complement strand
CAATATGGGTGGCAGCATAACCTACGGATCGAGCCACCACCTTCTTTGACATAGGCATAGTGTCGGTCTAAAAGACTCTACTGTTGCCGGTGTGTCGATTTTTATTTCATGAATTTTGTCAGACTTCTGGATTTGGCTGTGTGCATCTTAGTTATGCAGAGGCCGGGTGTTACTTATAATGCTTTGTACCCACTTGATACTATATTTTGAGATAATAAAGTCGCCCTTTATCGAAAAAAGTTTCTCCTCCCGCAAAAAACTGGTGACAGATGCTCTCGAACTATGATAATTTACTAGCTAGCGTCTTTGCTTCTTTACAATATATACCATGTCGTTGTTTTAAATATCGGGCAGCATCACCAAATCAAACTACTCGCATAAAAATGAGTTGGTTGTACATGTCAAAAAAATTTGGAATTTATACATATACAACGCTGAACGCTAGAGTAGACTCCAGGATCGAATTCTTGATCGATGTGGCAGTTGGGTTATCCAATACTGGCGCCAGGCCCTGGCATCCACACAAGATTTGGTGGCGAGCGCTTAGCTCTTTTTTTTTTCCTTCACACCAGTTTTTCTTTTCTTTTTGAGGGGATCCTTCACACCAGTTGGAACGTTGTGCCTGATACATGATGTTAGCTAGCGCTATGCTGATTTTTTATTTTATAGTTTTTTTCCTTCTAAGCATTTTTTTTGCGTCCAAATCAGAGAGCTTTTGTTCAGACAAAAGCATTCGCCGGACAGCCAGCCAAAAGGTTGGTCACAAGGAAGCTAGGGGTTTCTTCCGGCCAGCAATCCGTCACATTCAAAGTGCATGCATGATTTGCACAAAGATGTGATGGTAGGTTCGCTAACCGGTTTACATGTTGAACATCAAATAAAACAAAATTATTGCTAAGCTCTCCTATTTATAACTAGATAGATGCCACAATAGATTGAGAATTGTGGCGAGTTTTCCAGAGCATCACCAGCTCTAGGCAATCCACTTCCATTATCAAATGCAAGAGTCCCCGAATGGCAGCAAAGTGAACTCCATCTCGCCAGAGAAAAAGCTTCAATGATGAGAGGATCCGAAGTCCCCATATACAGTTTACACCACGAGCCCAGTAAAGTTGTGGCCGTGCGAGCGACACCTCCTGCCCCACCCCAGACATCTTCAAAGTTCAACGCACCGTCCGTGGTGATCTTAACCACTCCCTCTTCAGGTGGCCGCCAGCCGCAGCCTGGCAAGACCGCGGCTGCATTGTGTGGGAGATC
>NW_021295056.1:0-2199 GCF_002162155.2 Triticum dicoccoides | reverse complement strand
AAAGTGGATATTTTCACTGATCACAAGAGTCTCAAGTACATCTTCACTCAGCCTAATCTCAACCTCAGGCAGACTCGATGGGTCGAAATGATTCAAGAGTACAATCCGAGTATCGAGTATACTCCAGGCAAGGCTAATGTGATTGCTGACGCTTTGAGCAGAAAAGCATATTGCAACAGTCTGATTCTCAAGCCTTATCAACCCGAGCTTTGTGAAGCTTTCCGCAAGCTTAATCTGCAAGTTGTTCCTCAAGGTTTCCTCGCCAACCTTCAAGTCTCTCCTACCTTAGAAGACCAGATTCGCCAAGCCCAACTTCTTGATGCTATGGTGAAGAAGGTGAAGATTGGTATTGCAAAGAGTCAGTCCAAGTACAAGTGCTACCGACTTGATGACAAGGACACTCTCTTTTTCGAGGATCGAATTGTTGTGCCCAAAGGTGAACTCCGTAAGGTGATCATGAACGAGGCTCACAACTCTCTCCTCTCCATCCACCCTGGTAGTACGAAGATGTATCAGGACCTCAAGCAAGCTTATTGGTGGACTCGAATGAAGCGCGAGATCGCTCAATTCGTGAACGAATGTGATGTCTGCAGAAGAGTGAAGGCAGAACACCAAAGGCCAGCTGGTCTCCTCCAACCTCTTGCCATTCCAGAATGGAAGTTTGACCACATTGAGATGGACTTCGTGACTGGGTTTCCAAAGTCCAAGCGTGGCAATGATGCTATATTTGTTGTCATCGACAAGCTCACCAAAGTGGCTCACTTTCTGCCTATCAAAGAGTCGATCACTGCAGCTCAATTGGCGGAACTCTATACCTCTCGCATTGTCTCTCTGCACGGTATTCCTCAAGTGATATCTTCAGACCGTGGCAACATCTTTACCTCCAAGTTTTGGGATTCTTTTCAGAAAGCCATGGGCACCAACATCCGCTTCAGCACAACTTTCCATCCTCAAACAAGCGGTCAAGTCGAGCGTGTCAACCAAATTCTTGAAGATATGCTCAGGGCTTGTGTGATCTCCTTCGGCATGAAGTGGGAGGATTGTCTTCCTTATGCTGAATTCTCATACAACAACAGCTTTCAAGCAAGTTCGGGCAAGGCCCCTTTTGAAATTCTTTATGGCAGGAAGTGCCGTACCCCTCTCAACTGGTCTGAAACCGGTGAACGTCAGCTGCTGGGTAATGACTTAATCACAGAAGCAGAAGAAATGTGCAAAGTCATTCGTGATAACCTCAAAGCAGCTCAATCCCGCCAGAAGTGCTACTATGATAGTAAGCACCGTGAATTGGTTTTCGAGATCGGAGATCATGCTTACCTCCGCGTCTCTCCCATGAAAGGTACTCGTCGCTTCGGTATCAAAGGGAAGCTTGCCCCTAGATACGTGGGACCTTTCAAGATTGTCAGCAAGAGAGGCGACCTCGCCTATCAACTCGAGCTTCCTTCAAACTTTGCAAATGTTCATGATGTGTTCCATGTCTCTCAGCTTCGAAAGTGCTTCAAGACTCCTGACCGCACCGTCAACTTCGAGGACATTGAGCTCCAAGAAGATCTCTCCTATCGTGAGCACCCAGTTGCTATTCTTGAAGAGACTGAACGCAAGACTCGCAACAAGTCAATCAAATTTCTCAAAGTTAAGTGGTCACACCATTCCGACCGTGAAGCTACCTGGGAACACGAGGATCACCTCCGTTCTGACTACCCGGAGTTCTTTCAGTCCTAGATCTCGGGACGAGATCTTTTCGTAGTGGTGGAGTGTTGTAACGCCCCAGATATACTTTCCATATTTGTATCCAACTCTTGCCGTCCCTGGCGCTAAGTTATATTTATTTCTCGGGTTTGGGTCTTTGTCTCCGTGTGTTGTTTTCTTTTTCGGGCATCTCTTATCATGTCATCACGTGCATTGCATTTGCATACATGTTCATCTCATGCATTCGAGCATTTTCCCCGTTGTCCGTTTTGCATTCCGGCGTTTCGTTCTCCTCCGGTGGTCATTTCTACCTTTCTTTCTTGTGTGGGGTTTAAACATTTCCGGATTGGACCGAGTCTTGCCAAGCGGCCTTGGTTTACTACCGGTAGACCGCCTGTCAAGTTTCGGGTCATTTGGACTTCGTTTGATACTCCAACGGTTAACCGAGGGACCGAAAAGGCCTCGTGTGTGTTGCAGCCCAACACCCCCCAAATTTGGCCCAAAACCCACCAA
>NW_021295055.1:0-664 GCF_002162155.2 Triticum dicoccoides | reverse complement strand
CGTTTTGGGGTCCCGAAGCGATTTCCATAATTGATGAACACCAAGGTCCGCTTATGTGTCGGTCATCAACACTGGCAGTTTTGGCTGATTCTGGCCCATTTCATGGACTATTACTCACTATTTTGGGGTCCCGGAGTGATTTCCACGATTAACGAACCCTGGAGTGCATTTACGTGTCGGTCATCAACACTCGCAGTTTTGGCCGATTCTACCCCGTTTCTTGGATTATTACTCACCGTTTTGGGGTCCCGAAGCGATTTCCATAATTGTTGAACACCAAGGTCCGCTTATGTGTCGGTCATCAACACTGCAGTTTCGGCCGATTCTGGCCCATTTGATGTACTATTAGTCACTGTTTTGGGGTCCCGCAGTGGTTTCCATGGTTAGCGAATCCTGTGGTGCGTTTACGTGTCGGTCATCAACACTCACAGTTTTGGCCGATTCTACCCCGTTTCTTGGATTATTACTCACCGTTTTGGGGTCCCGAAGCGATTCCCATAATTGATGAACACCAAGGTCCGCTTATGTGTCGGTCATCAACACTGGCAGTTTTGGCTGATTCTGGCCCATTTCATGGACTATTACTCACTATTTTGGGGTCCCGGAGTGATTTCCACGATTAACGAACCCTGGAGTGCATTTACGTGTCGGTCATCAACACTCG
>NW_021295054.1:24110-25902 GCF_002162155.2 Triticum dicoccoides | reverse complement strand
TGGCTCTGTCCCTGGCTGGTCTTCCAAGCGGCAAGCCACGGTCTCCCGGTCCAGCGCGAAGGCCGAGTACCGTGCCGTGGCCAATGCAGTCGCTGAGTGTGTCTGCCTCCGGCAGCTTCTCGGTGAACTACTCTGCCCGGTGCGCTCCGCCACCCTGGTCTTCTGCGACAACATCTCGGCCTTCTACCTCTCCAGCAACCCTATTCACCGCCGGCGCACGAAGCACGTCGAACTCGACATTCACTTTGTCCGAAAGCGCGTTGCGTTGGGCGAGTTCCGTGTTCTGCATGTCCCTACGCAACAGCAGTTCGCCGATGTGACGACCAAGGGGCTGCCATCAGCAAACATAGTCTGTGCGTGTGTGTGTGGTGACCATGAGCAGTTGTATCCATGGTCAAGCCATGTCAGTCATCGGCGGAGCTATGTAGCATTCTGAGGGGGCCGTGGCCCCCCCAGCCCAAATGCAATTTTTTTTACTATGTAGTAATAGCCCATATCCACATACGGGCAGAAGGCCACAAGCCCATCTTCACACGAACGACTACACCAGCCTCAGTTGACCAGCCTGCTCGGGGCTCGGCTGCATCGCGTCTCCTTCCCCAGCCACGCTAGGTCGCTCGCCGCTCAGCCACGGCACGGCGGCTCGCCTCACTCCTCCATCCACGCCGCCCCACTGCCTCGATGCCGGCGCCGAGGAGGCAAGGAGAAGCTCGTCTCTGGTCCACGTGCGCCGAGGAGGTCCTGAGTGGGGAACCAGAGTTCGCCTGAGACAGTCATTTTCGTCTCCTCGCCACTGGCAGGTGGTCGTCGATGTCCGCCGGCCGGCAAGCCATCGGCAGGTTCAATGAGAAGATGATGGATCTTCTGTCCACCAGTGCCACATTAATTCCTAGAAATAAATTTAAATCTTTTGAAGGTAGTGATATATGTGAGTTGGTGAAGAAGTATTGCCCAGCAGATTTTAGTCAACAAGACGTGTATGGCTTGGAAAACCAACGAAAACTCTTTGTTCCTGATGCTTCCAGTGATGTAGAGTTGAAAAATATATCAACATTGACTGACCTTTGCCAACTCCTTGTTGAGACTGGAAGAGATAGAATCTACCATCTAATTGACAGGCTACTCCGTCTACTTGTTACTCTTCCAGTTTCTACAGCTAGTGCTGAACGAGCATTTTCCAGTTTGAAGATCATCAAAACAAGGCTGCGTAATACGATGGAGGATGAGAATCTTGCCAATAACTTGGTTGTTCACATAGAGCGTGAAATCGCAGAGAAATACACGTTTGAGGACATTTTAGCAGAATTCAAGAGCATAAGTGATCGAAAAGCTGATCTGTAGCACTCCTTTTGTAATTCTTAGTTGGCTCACAGAATGTCTTTGAAGTTTGAAGGCTGAGTGGTACAAGTAGACAAGTCGTATATTTTGGTGTAATTAGTTCTCTTATGGAGTATATATTGCTAATCATACATGTATTTTGCGAGCAATATGGGCAATATAAGTACAAATTTGCCTGGAGGCTCCAAGTTCTTGTTTGCTGCCGTTGGTTAAATTTTTCTTCGTCATTGGCCCCCCAGACATTCTTGTCAAGCTCCGCCACTGATGTTAGTGCTAGTAGTGGGTGTAGTAGTGCAGGTAGTGGCGCACGTTCTAGCCACGGCTGTGGTCTTGTAACTGTATATATACCCAGCCCTCGAGCTAATGCAATGTGTGTTTGAATCCTAATCCTCTCAACAAGGCCATTGGAAAGAGCAGCAGATCCCCTCGGGTGGCGGCATCCTACTCCGAGAGG
>NW_021295054.1:20987-23022 GCF_002162155.2 Triticum dicoccoides | reverse complement strand
GTGAGCCACCTTGAAGGTCCCCAAAGCTATATATCAGCGAAGGAGCCGCGTCGAGCTCGGGTCTGAGGATGATCCGTCATTTTTTTTTCTTTGGTGGCTATTGTGGTGATGCCAGAGACAGGTGACGGGCGTTGGAGTCAAGCAGAGAGGATTCTTCGGTCTTGTTTGTGATATTACTTCTTGGTTGTTGTTACCTTGTGCAAACACCAGCGTTCTGTTATCTTTTCAGTTTTGTCAGGTCGATATATGAGTGACTTGTACGATGTTTTTTAGGATATAAATGAGACATGTACTACTATGAAAAAAACAGTGTACAATTCTGAAAGAATCACGCGTACGCTTGTTTTAGGTAACACACATGCGAGACAAAAAAATTCTTCAAACCAGACCTCATCATCTATTATGTTGCATATATAATTGTTGTATATGATTAACCGAAAAATATTGCGGCCAGGGTGCAAAGCTGAAGGGATATTTCAAAAAGTCGCATTTGACGAATATTATTTTATATAAATTTTTTAGTTTTTTTCTTTGTCAGAAATTTATTAGTTGTAAAGTAGTAAAAAATTGAACGGGGAAAGGACCTGGATACGTATCCGAGTCGCCTCTGCCTGTCTAATTTAATGTTTTATATATATGCACGTTCCCTGCCAGCGGCACCATCATCAAGCAACGTGGTGAGGATCAACGTCCATCGAATCCATGGTGCAGCGAAGGCGCGTCCTTCCCGTCGTCGTGGACGACGGCGACTGCGGGTACCTCCTCTTCAGGATCAACGTCAACCGCCTCTTCTCCTCCTCCCAGTCACAGGAGACAAAGATGCGGCGCCTCCCGGCTCCCGTCACGCGGTTCGCCACGATGCCCGACAGGCCCGAGCGCATCGACTTCGCGCTGGCCGGCGGCGGCGCCACCCTGGTCGGCGTAAGCAACCAGCACCGCACCGTCCTGCACGATGCCGCGTCCGGAGTCACCTCGGAGGGGCCGGAGATGGCGCACCTCAAGGCCGGCGGCACCTTCGTCGTACCGCTCGGCCGCCGCCGCCTCTGCGCGGTCAAGCGCCGCCACTATGACTATCCCGCCAGCCCGGACGAGCCAACTGAGCCACTCGGCGAGACCCTGGTCGGCGGCCTTGCCGCCGGAGCCTGGCGCGCGCTCCCGGACCCGCCGCCCGACCTCATCCGAAGTAGACGCGGCAACCCGTCGTGCCTGGTCACCGCCTGCTACTTGGCCGCGGGGAAGCGCCTCTGGGTCTCGGCCAGGGACAGGGGCACCTACTCGGTCGACACGACAGCCCGCGCCGCCGATGGGTGGCGCAAGGAGGGCGACTGGCAGCTGCCGTTCCAGTGCCGCGGCCTCCTGGCCCCCGACCTGGCTCCTGGCCTCTGCTTCGGCCTCTGCCCCCGGACCACCCGCCTCTGCGCCTGCGATGTCCGGCGCTCACCTCCGCCGGTCCGGTACGCCTGGGACGACACCCGGCCGTGCTGGCCGACGCCCTTCAGCCAAGAGAACATCGCCGCCGTCGCGCGGCTCCCGGACAGCAGCCTGGCCTACCTCGGCGACGGCGAGTTCTGCATTGCGTGGACCATCGCGATCAGCGAGGACAACTCGACCATACGGCAGCGTGCGCTCTGGTTGATGGGCGTCAAGATCGGCAAGAACTCGCCGTCGGCACCCCTCCGCCTGCTCCACCACAAGGCCTGCATCTACGAGTTGCCGGACCGGGCTCTCATGGCCTACGCTCTTCACGCTGATTGATTGATTGGTAATAGTACTAGACTAGATCATCGACGGCGCGCGTTGCTGCGCCCGTCTATTTGTAATATTGAATGTTACTGCTTGAAGCAAATATTGAATGATTGTTGCAACACAAGAATTAGCGCAATCGACATCTCTGCCACAACCCCCACAGAATGCTATCATCTTGGTTCCATTGTTTCGTGAAATCAAGTGCACACGTTTCATATCTGTTTTCTCCCACGTGTCATGGGTCTTGCAGTGGAGATCTCCATTTCACACCTAACCATAAAATTTTGAG
>NW_021295054.1:12082-13297 GCF_002162155.2 Triticum dicoccoides | reverse complement strand
TGGGTGCGTTTACGTGTCCGTCATCAACACTCGGAATTTTTGCCGATTCTTGCCCGTTTCGTGGACTATTACTCACCGTTTTGGGGTCCGAAAGCGATTTCGATAGTTGTTGAACCCTAAGGTGCGCTTACGTGTCGGTCATCAACAATCGCAGTTTGGGCTGATTCTGGCCCGATTCTTGGACTATTACTGACCGTTTTGGGGTCCCAAAGCGATTTGCATAGTTGTTGAACCACAAGGTGCGCTTACGTGTCCGTCATCAACACTCGCAGTTTTGTCCGATTCTGGCCCGTCTCTTGGACTATTACTCACTGTTTTGGGGTCCCGGAGCGATTTCCATGATTGACGCACCCTGGGGTGCGTTTATGTGTCGTTCACCAGCAATCCTAGTTTTGTTCGATTCTGGGCTCTTTCATGGAATATTACTCACTATTTTGTGGTCCCGGAGTGATTTCCACGGTTGACGAACCCTGGGGTGCGTTTGCTTTTCCGTCATCAACAGTCGTAGTTTTGGCCGATTCTGGCCCGTTTCATGGACTATTACTCAGTTTTGGGGCCCCGGAGTGATTTGCACAACTGACGAACCTCAGGGTGCGTTTACGTGTCGGTTATCAACACTCACAATTTTGGCCAATTCTGGTTCATTTCGTGCACTATTACTCACCGTTTTGGGGTCCTAGAGCGATTCCACGATTGACGATCCCTGGGGTGCATTTATGTGTCGGTCATAAACACTCGCAGTTTTGGCCGACTCTGCCCCGTTTCATGTACTATTACTCATTGTTTTGGGGTCCCAGAGGGATTTCCACAATTGATGCACCCCGGGCTGCGTTTACGTGTCGTTTACCAGCAATCCTAGTTTTGATCGATTTTGGGCTCTTTCATGGACTACTACTCTCCATTTTGGGGTCCCAGAGCTATTTCCACAATTAACGGTCCCGGGGTGCGTTTATGTGTCCATCGTCAACACTCAGAATTTTGGCCGATTCTGGCCCGTTTCGTGGATATTACTCACCGTTTTGGGGTCCGAAAGCGATTTCGATGGTTGTTGAACCCTAAGGTGCGCTTACGTGTCGGTCATCAACAATCGCAGTTTGGGCTGATTCTGGCCTGTTTCATGGACTATTACTCACCGTTTTGGGGTCTGAAAGCGATTTCGATGGTTGTTGAACCCTAAGGTGCGCTTACATGTCGGTCATCAACAATCGCAGTTTG
>NW_021295054.1:8913-9459 GCF_002162155.2 Triticum dicoccoides | reverse complement strand
CGAACCCAAGGGTGCGTTTACGTGTCGGTTATCAACCCTCACAATTTGGGCCAATTCTGGTTCATTTCGTGCACTACTACTCACCGTTTTGGGGTCCTAGAGCGATTCCACGATTGACGATCCCTGGGGTGCATTTATGTGTCGGTCATCAACACTCACAGTTTTGGCCGACTCTGCCCCGTTTCATGGACTATTACTCATTGTTTTGGGGTCCCGGAGGGATTTCCACGATTGACGCACCCCGGGGTGCGTTTACGTGTCGTTCACCAGCAATCCTAGTTTTGTTCGATTCTGGGCTCTTTCATGGTCTATTACTCACCATTTTGGGGTCCCAGAGCTATTTCCACGATTAACGATCCTCGGGGTGCGTTTACGTGTCCGTCGTCAACCCTCGGAATTATGGCCGATTTTGGCCCGTTTCGTGGACTATTACTCACCGTTTTGGGGTCTGAGAGCGATTTCCAAGGTTGTTGAACCCTAAGGTGCGCTTACGTGTCTGTCCTAAACAATCGCAGTTTGGGCTGATTCTGGCCCGATTCATGGACT
>NW_021295054.1:5242-7241 GCF_002162155.2 Triticum dicoccoides | reverse complement strand
CGAAAGCGATTTCGATGGTTGTTGAACCCTAAGGTGCGCTTACGTGTCGGTCATCAACAATCGCAGTTTGGGCTGATTCTGGCCCGATTCTTGGAATATTACTCACCCTTTTGGGGTCCCAAAGCGATTTGCATAGTTGTTGAACCCCAAGGTGCGCTTACGTGTCGGTCATCAACACTCACAGTTTTGGCCGATTCTGGCCCGTCTCTTGGACTATCACTCATTGTTTTGGGGTCCCAGAGTGATTTCCAGAACTGACGAACCCCAGGGTGCGTTTACGTGTCGGTTATCAACACTCGCAATTTTGGCCGATTCTGGTTCATTTCATGCACTATTACTCACCGTTTTGTGGTCCTAGAGCGATTTCCACGATTGACGATCCCTCGGGTGCATTTATGTCTCGGTCATCAACACTCGCAGTTCTGGCCGACTCTTCCCCGTTTCATGGACTATTACTCATTGTTTTGGGGTCCCGGAGCGATTTCCACGATTGACGCACCCCGGGGTGCCTTTATGTGTTGTCCACCAGCAATCTTAGTTTTGTTCGATTCTGGGCTCTTCCATGGACTATTACTCACCATTTTGGGGTCCCAGAGCTATTTCCACGATTGACAATCCCCGAGGTGCGTTTACGTGTC
This sequence comes from Triticum dicoccoides, assembly GCF_002162155.2. Lineage (NCBI taxonomy): Eukaryota > Viridiplantae > Streptophyta > Magnoliopsida > Poales > Poaceae > Triticum > Triticum dicoccoides. The sequence goes on along the minus strand of NW_021295054.1, from coordinate 6,603 downwards.
CGTCGTTAGCACTTGCAATTTTGGCCGATTCTTGCCTGTTTCGTGGACTATTACTCACCGTTTTGGGGTCCGAAAGTGATTTCCATGGTTGTTGAACCCTAAGGTGCGCGTACGTTTTGGTCATCAACAGTCGCAGTTTGGGCTGATTCTGGCCCGATTCTTGGACTATTACTCACTGTTTTGCGGTCCCAAAGCGATTTCCATTGTTGTTGAACCACAAGGTGCGCTTACGTGTCGGTCATCAACACTCGCAGTTTTGGCCGATTCTGGCCCATTTCTTGGACTATTACTCACTGTTTTGGGGTCCGGGAGTGATTTCCACGATTGACGAACCCTGGGGTGCGTTTGCGTGTCGGTCATCAACACTCGTAGTTTCGGCCGATTCTGGCCCGTTTCATGGACTATTACTCAGTTTTGGGGCCCCGAAGTGATTTCCACAACTGACGAACCCAAGGGTGCGTTTATGTGTCGGTTATCAACACTCACAATTTGGGCCAATTCTGGTTCATTTCGTGCACTATTACTCACCGTTTTGGGGTCCTAGAGCGATTCCACGATTGACGATCCCTGGGGTGCATTTATGTGTCAGTCATCAACAGTCACAGTTTTGGCCGACTCTGCCCCGTTTCATGGACTATTACTCATTGTTTTGGGGTCCCGGAGCGATTTCCACGATTGACGCACCCCGGGGTGCGTTTATGTGTTGTCCACCAGCAATCTTAGTTTTGTTCGATTCTGGGCTCTTCCATGGACTATTACTCACCATTTTGGGGTCCCAGAGCTATTTCCACGATTGACAATCCCCGAGGTGCGTTTACGTGTCCGTCGTTAGCACTTGCAATTTTGGCCGATTCTTGCCTGTTTCGTGGACTATTACTCACCGTTTTGGGGTCCGAAAGTGATTTCCATGGTTGTTGAACCCTAAGGTGCGCGTACGTTTTGGTCATCAACAGTCGCAGTTTGGGCTGATTCTGGCCCGGTTCTTGGACTATTACTCACTGTTTTGCGGTCCCAAAGCGATTTCCATTGTTGTTGAACCACAAGGTGCGCTTACGTGTCGGTCATCAACACTCGCAGTTTTGGCCGATTCTGGCCCATTTCTTGGACTATTACTCACTGTTTTGGGGTCCGGGAGTGATTTCCACGACTGACGAACCCTGGGGTGCGTTTGCGTGTCGGTCATCAACACTCGTAGTTTCGGCCGATTCTGGCAGTTTTGGGGCCCCGAAGTGATTTCCACAACTGTCGAACCCAAGGGTGCGTTTACGTGTCGGTTATCAACCCTCACAATTTGGGCCAATTCTGGTTCATTTCGTGCACTACTACTCACCGTTTTGGGGTCCTAGAGCGATTCCACGATT
>NW_021295054.1:2154-3310 GCF_002162155.2 Triticum dicoccoides | reverse complement strand
GATTGACGCACCCCGGGGTGCGTTTATGTGTTGTCCACCAGCAATCTTAGTTTTGTTCGATTCTGGGCTCTTCCATGGACTATTACTCACCATTTTGGGGTCCCAGAGCTATTTCCACGATTGACAATCCCCGAGGTGCGTTTACGTGTCCGTCGTTAGCACTTGCAATTTTGGCCGATTCTTGCCTGTTTCGTGGACTATTACTCACCGTTTTGGGGTCCGAAAGTGATTTCCATGGTTGTTGAACCCTAAGGTGCGCGTACGTTTTGGTCATCAACAGTCGCAGTTTGGGCTGATTCTGGCCCGGTTCTTGGACTATTACTCACTGTTTTGCGGTCCCAAAGCGATTTCCATTGTTGTTGAACCACAAGGTGCGCTTACGTGTCGGTCATCAACACTCGCAGTTTTGGCCGATTCTGGCCCATTTCTTGGACTATTACTCACTGTTTTGGGGTCCGGGAGTGATTTCCACGATTGACGAACCCTGGGGTGCGTTTGCGTGTCGGTCATCAACACTCGTAGTTTCGGCCGATTCTGGCCCGTTTCATGGACTATTACTCAGTTTTGGGGCCCCGAAGTGATTTCCACAAGTGACGAACCCAAGGGTGCGTTTACGTGTCGGTTATCAACACTCACAATTAGGGCCAATTCTGGTTCATTTCATGCACTATTACTCACCGTTTTGGGGTCCTAGAGCGATTCCACGATTGACGATCCCTGGGGTGCATTTATGTGTCGGTCATCAACACTCACAGTTTTGGCTGACTCTGCCCCGTTTCATGGACTATTACTCATTGTTTTGGGGTCCCGGAGGGATTTCCACGATTGACGCACCCCGGGGTGCGTTTACGTGTCGTTCACCAGCAATCCTAGTATTGTTCGATTCTGGGCTCTTTCATGCTCTATTACTCACCATTTTGGGGTCCCAGAGCTATTTCCACGATTAACGATCCTCGGGGTGCGTTTACGTGTCCGTCGTCAACCCTCGGAATTATGGCCGATTTTGGCCCGTTTCGTGGACTATTACTCACCGTTTTGGGGTCTGAAAGCGATTTCCAAGGTTGTTGAACCCTAAGGTGCGCTTACGTGTCTGTCATAAACAACCGCAGTTTGGGCTGATTCTGGCCCGATTCATGGACTGTTGCTCACCATTTTG
>NW_021295054.1:0-2144 GCF_002162155.2 Triticum dicoccoides | reverse complement strand
CACTCATTGTTTTGGGGTCCCAGAGTGATTTCCACAACTGACGAACCCCAGGGTGCGTTTACGTGTCGGTTATCAACACTCGCAATTTTGGCCAATTCTGGTTCATTTCATGCACTGTTACTCACCGTTTTGTGGTCCTAGAGCAATTTCCACGATTGACGATCCCTCGGGTGCATTTATGTCTCGGTCATCAACACTCGCAGTTCTGGCCGACTCTGCCCCGTTTCATGGACTATTACTCATTGTTTTGGGGTCCGGAGCGATTTCCACGATTGACGCACCCCGGGGTGCGTTTATGTGTTGTCCACCAGCAATCTTAGTTTTGTTCGATTCTGGGCTCTTCCATGGACTATTACTCACCATTTTGGGGTCCCAGAGCTATTTCCACGATTGACAATCCCGAAGGTGCGTTTACGTGTCCGTCGTTAGCAGTTGCAATTTTGGCCGATTCTTGCCTGTTTCGTGGACTATTACTCACCATTTTGGGGTCCGAAAGTGATTTCCATGGTTGTTGAACCCTAAGGTGCGCTTACGTGTCGGTCATCAACAATCGCAGTTTGGGCTGATTCTGGCTCGATTCTTGGAATATTACTCACCATTTTGGGGTCCCAAAGCGATTTGCATAGTTGTTGAACCCCAAGGTGCGCTTACGTGTCGGTCATCAACACTCACAGTTTTGGCCGATTCTGGCCCGTCTCTTGGACTATCACTCATTGTTTTGGGGTCCCAGAGTGATTTCCACAACTGACGAACCCCAGGGTGCGTTTACGTGTCGGTTATCAACACTCGCAATTTTGGCCAATTCTGGTTCATTTCATGCACTATTACTCACCATTTTGTGGTCCTAGAGCGATTTCCACGATTGACGATCCCTCGGGTGCATTTATGTCTCGGTCATCAACACTCGCAGTTCTGGCCGACTTTGCCCCGTTTCATGGACTATTACTCATTGTTTTGGGGTCCCGGAGCGATTTCCACGATTGACGCACCCCGGGGTGCGTTTATGTGTTGTCGACCAGCAATCTTAGTTTTGTTCGATTCTGGGCTCTTCCATGGACTATTACTCACCATTTTGGGTCCCAGAGCTATTTCCACGATTGACAATCCCCGAGGTGCGTTTACGTGTCCGTCGTTAGCACTTGCAATTTTGGCCGATTCTTGCCTGTTTCGTGGACTATTACTCATCGTTTTGGGGTCCGAAAGTGATTTCCATGGTTGTTGAACCCTAAGGTGCGCGTACGTTTTGGTCATCAACAGTCGCAGTTTGGGCTGATTCTGGCCCGATTCTTGGACTATTACTCACTGTTTTGCGGTCCCAAAGCGATTTCCATTGTTGTTGAACCACAAGGTGCGCTTACGTGTCGGTCGTCAACACTCGCAGTTTTGGCCGATTCTGGCCCATTTCTTGGACTATTACTCATTGTTTTGGGGTCCGGGAGTGATTTCCACGATTGACGAACCCTGGGGTGCGTTTGCGTGTCGGTCATCAACACTCGTAGTTTCGGCCGATTCTGGCCCGTTTCATGGACTATTACTTAGTTTTGGGGCCCCGAAGTCATTTCCACAACTGACGAACCCAAGGGTGCGTTTATGTGTCGGTTATCAACACTCACAATTTGGGCCAATTCTGGTTCATTTCGTGCACTATTACTCACCGTTTTGGGGTCCTAGAGCGATTCCACGATTGACGATCCGTGGGGTGCATTTATGTGTCGGTCATCAACACTCACAGTTTTGGCCGACTCTGCCCCGTCTCATGGACTATTACTCATTGTTTTGGGGTCCCGGAGGGATTTCCACGATTGACGCACCCCGGGGTGTGTTTACGTGTCGTTCACCAGCAATCCTAGTTTTGTTCGATTCTGGGCTCTTTCATGGTCTATTACTCACCATTTTGGGGTCCCAGAGCTATTTCCACGATTAACAATCCTCGGGGTGCGTTTACGTGTCCGTCGTCAACCCACGGAATTATGGCCGGTTGTGGCCCGTTTCGTGGACTATTACTCACCGTTTTGGGGTCTGAAAGCGATTTCCAAGGTTGTTGAACCCTAAGGTGCGCTTACGTGTATGTCATAAACAACCGCAGTTTGGGCTGATTCTGGCCCGATTCATGGACTGTTGCTCACCATTTTGGGGTCCCAGAG
>NW_021295053.1:0-855 GCF_002162155.2 Triticum dicoccoides | reverse complement strand
GTTCCTCTGGGCCGACCTAACACAACCGGGTGGAGAGGTCCACTGGTCAAAGCCCGTCCGTGCAAAGTCAAAGGGCTAGATCCCGTGGTCAAACGCTACAGGGTTAGCCGGGACGGGGGCCCTGGGGGGGTAGCAATGCCACCGGAGCGTCGTACCGGGCCCTCATACATGCGGGGTGGTGTTGTGGCATGTCCGAAGAGGCGGCACGTGTCTCCGGGTTGTGGCCCCCCCTCACGGACGGCAATGAAACGGTAGTAGACGTTCTGCGGTAACGATGCAGCGTGAATATTATTAAATACTTGGAGCGCGATAAAATCATGAGTTTTTTACAAAACGTGGGAACATGTGCTATAGGGCTGATGGTAATTTTTCATAATTTTTTGTGATGGAGAAGTATCTGAACACTTCCCTCTACGCGGATTGCTCTTCGCACGTCTACGACTGTGGCCGGCGGCCTCCGGGGGCTAGTATACCGTCAAATCTAGCGTAGGCGGCCTCTCACAAATCTAGAAGTGTTGAGGCGGTTGCAAACGCCCAGCACGCGTCTCCGGGGTGTGCCCCCCCCCCCCTCATGGACGCCGCCGCCGCCGGCACCTGGAGGGGGGAAACGGACGCGTCGGGTCTACACGGAGTGGATGTAGCTGTGGGTTTGGCCCGGATGTTGCTCCAAAGTGTTCCTCTGGGCCGACCTAACACAACCGGGTGGAGAGGTCCACTGGTCAAAGCCCGTCCGTGCAAAGTCAAAGGGCTAGATCCCGTGGTCAAACGCTACAGGGTTAGCCGGGACGGGGGCCCTGGGGGGTAGCAATGCCACCGGAGCGTCGTACCGGGCCCTCATACATGCGGGGTGGTGTT
>NW_021295052.1:0-1135 GCF_002162155.2 Triticum dicoccoides | reverse complement strand
GACGGGGAGGACGAGGAGGTCGAGGCGGAGCCTCTGGTCCGGTCAGAGAAGCGAGGGGAAGGCGGTGGCTGCAGCTACGGCGAACGACGTCAGCGGCTGCACTCTGCTTCGGGGGAGGGGGCGAGGAAGCGAGGCAGGGAGAGAGGGAAGAGGTGCACGGGAGAGTGAGGGGGGGGGTCAGGGGTCCAGAGCGATGCCGAGGAGGCTTCGAGGCGCCTCGGTGAGGCAGGCAAGGAGGGTGGTGGCGTGGCGAGCTCGGCGGCGTCGCGGTGTCCCTCCTCTGCCTACTGGCGCGAGGAGGAAGGCGACAGTAGGAGGTGGGTTGGCCAGGTGGCCGGGCTGCTAGCTGGGCCGGCCAGGTGAGGCCCAGGTGGGCTTGGTAGGCGCCAGGTAACTTACTTCTCTCTCTCTCTCTCTTATTTTTATTGTTTTCTATTTTCTGTAGTTTGTTTTGATTTAGTTTTAATACTAAATCAAGTTGTTACCTTATGCCAATTTTTGTAGGAACTAATGACATTATTCCAGAGCTCCCCAACAAGTGGCATAATTTTTGGACATATATTAATATATATAACTAATATATTTCCAATGCAAGTATTTATGCATTAATTCCAAATGCCCAAAATAAATACTTATGGGCTCCTAAAAATATTGGTTTGATTTCTATCTCTGTCCAATATTTTCAGAGAGCAACATGAGCATTTTCTTGGACCTTTTTGGAGCAATTTTTATTTGGGTCATTTCCAAAAATGATTCTGAGGGTTTCACAAATCCCCATTTCAAATTTAAATGGAATTTAAACATGATGCACACATGACTAGCTAGCATAGGTCAGGCCAGAACTAGGGATGTGACACCGGCGCTCAGTCCCAAGCTGACACGGCGCGGCTCCATCCATGGCGGCATCGCCGGGCACTTCCTCCACGACATCGCTCCCTCAGCGGCGACGTCCACATCAGTAGGAGCTGCTGCTGCTTTATCTCTCACTCGCGCTGCTGCTCTGCTCTTGCTCTTGGTCCCCTGCCTGGTCTGCTCTTGCTCTTGCTCTTGCTTGCACTGCTGCTCCGATTTAGCTACACTTCAGTCAACTAAATTGACTTTTGGGTCAGTCAATTTTTAGGGGGTGGGGGGGGCT
>NW_021295051.1:0-994 GCF_002162155.2 Triticum dicoccoides | reverse complement strand
AGTGCTTAAGGACGGTTCCAATGAGACAACCCACCATGTACTCCTACATGGCCTCTCACCGCTACCTTTACCAAATCGTGTTCACACACTTAACTCTCAGCATCAGAACATATCGTGACACTCCAATTCATTCCCAATGAATCAGACCTGACACAACTCTAAACAATAGCAGGCATAGCATGGTAGGAACACATCAGTGGCTTCAATCAACTCCTACACATGCTAGTGGGTTTCAACTATTTACTGTGGCAATGACAGGTCATGCAGAGGAATGGGTTCAACTACCGCAGCACAATGTAGCAGATGAACCGTTGTTGTCCTAATGCAATAACTGAGAGCAGGAGCGAGAGAGTAGGGTTTTATCGAAATGAACAAGGGGGTTTGCTTGCCTGGTAAATCAACAAGGAAGGCACTGCTTCACAGACAGGTACTCTGGAACGTCTCCGGAGCAGGACCTATCGAGAAGGAACGGTGCCGGCAATCAATACACAATCATATGCAACAATATGATGCATGAACATGGCATGTAGATGTGATGCTGTTTGAGCTAATGCAACTGGTAAACATTTGGTTTGAAGTCCATTTGAACCAAAGGTTCAAATGCATTACTAAATTAAGTCTCTTATATATGCCATAATGTGTTTTCCCATATTCAGCATGTATAAGTTGGTTTTTCATGCATGAAACTAGTACAGATGGAAAGATTGCATTTTTCTGATAATTTTTCATATATAAATTATTTAAATCTGAGCTACGGTTGAATTGTTATGAATTTTTGAAGTTTAAATCATTTCCTGGATTTTCTGAATTATTTTAATTCTAGAAAATATATAATTGCGTCAGCATGACGTCATCACGACGTCAGCGGTCAACTGGGCTGGTCCGGGTCAAACCTGACGTGTGGGACCCACACGTCAGTGACAGGGGGGTTAAACAGGGGTTAAATTAGTTTAATTAAAAGGTTAGGGGGCACCGGGGCCCACTGTCAGTGTCA
>NW_021295050.1:0-854 GCF_002162155.2 Triticum dicoccoides | reverse complement strand
TCTCGGAGTTGGAACATTCGCTTTGATGAGATGATCAAAGCGTTTGGGTTTACACAGACTTATGGAGAAGCCTGCGTTTACAAGAAAGTGAGTGGGAGCTCTGTAGCATTTCTCATATTATATGTAGATGACATACTTTTGATGGGAAATGATATAGAACTCTTGGACAGCATCAAGGCCTACTTGAATAAAAGTTTTTCAATGAAGGACCTTGGAGAAGCTGCTTATATATTAGGCATCAAAATCTATAGAGATAGATCAAGACGCCTCATAGGTCTTTCACAAAGCACATACCTTGATAAGATATTGAAGAAGTTCAATATGGATCAATCCAAGAAGGGGTTCTTGCCTGTGTTACAAGGTGTGAAATTGAGCTCAGCTCAATGTCCGACCACGGCGGAAGATATAGAAGAGATGAGCGTCATCCCCTATGCCTCAGCCATAGGTTCTATTATGTATGCCATGCTGTGTACCAGACCTGACGTTAACCTTGCCGTCAGTTTGGTAGGAAGGTACCAAAGTAATCCCGGCAAGGAACACTGGACAGCGGTCAAGAATATCCTGAAGTACCTGAAAAGGACTAAGGAAATGTTTCTCGTTTATGGAGGTGACGAAGAGCTTGTCGTAAAGGGTTACGTCGACGCTAGCTTCGACACAGATCTGGATGACTCTAAGTCACAAACCGGATACGTGTATATTTTGAATGGTGGGGCAGTAAGCTGGTGCAGTTGCAAGCAAAGCGTCGTGGCGGGATCTACATGTGAAGCGGAGTACATGGCAGCCTCGGAGGCAGCACATGAAGCAATATGGGTGAAGGAGTTCATCACCGACCTAGGAGTCATACCCAATGCGTC
>NW_021295049.1:0-1631 GCF_002162155.2 Triticum dicoccoides | reverse complement strand
CCGTCGGATCTGGTTGCTTGATGGACCTTGGACCGTCGGATCGACCCCTGGAACGACCTCGCTCGTTGGATCAAAAAAAGTTACTGCTGGAATGAATAGTTACCGTCTCATTCGTGCCACCGCGCGTGATTACGCTGCCCCGCCGAGGGCATCTTCGTCATTTCGCATCCTCCGGTATAAAACGGGGCCGCTCTATGGAGAGAACCCTAGCCGTCACTCCCCGTCCCGCCCCGCCCCGCCCCGCCGTTTCGCCCGCCCCGCGCCGCCTGTCCCGTTCGCCCTCGCCTTGGCCGATGACCGCGGCCCCGTCGTCCCGCCCCGCTCGCCGTGGCCGGTGACCGCGCCACCAGGGACCGCGGCCACTCGATGAGGAGGCTTGGACCTTGGCGCAGATCCTTCCTCAGTGCCACGCCGCGCCGCGATGCCGCTGGCTTGGAGGCCCGTGTTCAGGCAGCCGCCGCGGCGTCGTCGGCGCCGGGTGCGGTGGCAGGCTCTCAGGGGACCGCTTGGCAGGGGGACATCCAGCCTCAGGTTGGTATTCTACCCCTCTGAGATGTAATCTTGTGTGCTGCAGTCTAACGCGAGGAGATGGATTAGCAAATTTTGTTTTATTCTTGTGGAGGAGATTCTCAAATTTAGCTAGGTTTCTTCTTGTGTAATTCCAGTGCCCCGCCGAGGGGCTGTAGCCGGCCGGTCGGAAGCCATTCTTTTTAGGGCGATGATGATTAACCGTGGCTGAAATAAGTGTGCCTTTGAGCAATCGAGGCACCTGTGGGTATCAAGTTGGATCCTCCCTCGTGTCTCTAGAATCCTTGGACCGTCGGATCTGGTTGCTTGATGGACCTTGGACCGTCGGATCGACCCCTGGAACGACCTCGCTCGTTGGATCAAAAAAAGTTACTGCTGGAATGAATAGTTACCGTCTCATTCGTGCCACCGCGCGTGATTACGCTGCCCCGCCGAGGGCATCTTCGTCATTTCGCATCCTCCGGTATAAAACGGGGCCGCTCTATGGAGAGAACCCTAGCCGTCACTCCCCGTCCCGCCCCGCCCCGCCCCGCCGTTTCGCCCGCCCCGCGCCGCCTGTCCCGTTCGCCCTCGCCTTGGCCGATGACCGCGGCCCCGTCGTCCCGCCCCGCTCGCCGTGGCCGGTGACCGCGCCACCAGGGACCGCGGCCACTCGATGAGGAGGCTTGGACCTTGGCGCAGATCCTTCCTCAGTGCCACGCCGCGCCGCGATGCCGCTGGCTTGGAGGCCCGTGTTCAGGCAGCCGCCGCGGCGTCGTCGGCGCCGGGTGCGGTGGCAGGCTCTCAGGGGACCGCTTGGCAGGGGGACATCCAGCCTCAGGTTGGTATTCTACCCCTCTGAGATGTAATCTTGTGTGCTGCAGTCTAACGCGAGGAGATGGATTAGCAAATTTTGTTTTATTCTTGTGGAGGAGATTCTCAAATTTAGCTAGGTTTCTTCTTGTGTAATTCCAGTGCCCCGCCGAGGGGCTGTAGCCGGCCGGTCGGAAGCCATTCTTTTTAGGGCGATGATGATTAACCGTGGCTGAAATAAGTGTGCCTTTGAGCAATCGAGGCACCTGTGGGTATCAAGTTGGATCCTCCCTCGTGTCTCTAGAATCCTT
>NW_021295048.1:0-2055 GCF_002162155.2 Triticum dicoccoides | reverse complement strand
TATGATGCATGCATGAAACATGGCAATATGAGTGTGTTGGGCTAATGCAACTAAGACCAGAAGGGTTTGAACCAATTTGAATCAAAGATTCAAATTTCAAACTCAAACATGGCCTTTTAAAGTGCTTTTCCTTGTTCTGCATTAAACATCAAGTTAACTTGTTTAGTCATGCATGAAAATAGTACAGATGGATAGATTGGATTTTTCTGATCATTTTTCATATATAATTTGTCTGATTTGGAGTTACAGAATAAAAGTTATGAATTTTTGAAGTTTAAATTATATTCTGGAATTTCCTGATTTAATTTAAATCCAGAAATATATATATTGCGCCAGCATGACGTCAGCACGACGTCAGCGGTCAACTGCGGCTGGCTGGGGTCAAACCTGACGTGTGGGGTCCACACGTCAGTGACAGGGGGGTTTAACAGAGGTTAGATTAATCCTAATTAAGAGTTAGTGGCGCTGGGGCCCACTGGTCAGTGTCAGGGGGGTTAACTAACAGTGATTAGCACTAAGCTAACCACCTGGCCGACGGGGCCCACGCGTCAGTGACTCTGGGGGGGTCAAACCCCAGGTCGGACAAGTCAAACCCGCCGGCGGTTAGTCGCCGGCGAGGTCCGTGGCGTACATGTGCCCCGGGTTTCCTCTGTGGTGCTCCAAACGGCGTGCGGCTAGGTGCGTTGGAAAGCTAGCTCGATGGCGCGTCGGGCGGTGGCCGTGGCTGGGCCTGGGGTGGCCGGAGTCGACGGCGGCGAGCTCGGCTGCGGCCGCCGGGGTTCGGTCGTGCACGGAAACGGGGTTGGAGCTCGAAGGCGAGCAAAGCAAGGCGCTAGGGATGCTCTACGGGGCCTTACGAACTTGTTGGACTCGCCGGGGTGACCAAATGGTCACCGGAGCTGCGTCGACGGCGAGCTCGGCGACGGCGGAGGTTCGGCCGTGGTGGGAACGGAGTTACGGCGCGGGAACGAGGGGGAGAAGAGAGGGAAACGGTGGCGGAGCTCACCGCGGTTGCAGCGGGCGTCGAAGCGGGCTCGGGGACGCACTGGAGACGGCGAATCGACGGCGATGGTGGTCGGAGCCCGAGGAGGAAGACGATGGCGACGGCGGCTCCACAGGGCGTCCGGCGTCTTGTGGCTTGACGGAGAGCTTCAGGGCGAGGGGGCGGAGCTCCTGCGCGAGTCGGGAAGGCGAGGGGAGGCCGGTGGCGGCGGCTATGGCAAACGGCGGCGATGGGTGCGTTCGGACACGGGAGAGAGAGAGCGAGGGAGAGGAGAGGAAGAACCGGGGGAGAGTGAGAGAGTACGGGGGGGCGTGGCGTCGTTCCAGGGCATCCAGACGAGGAGGGGAGAGGCAGGCAGGCAGGCGAGCTGGTGGCGTGGCGCGGTGGCGCGCGCACGCGCCGGGCACACTCCCCTCCCTCTGTCGAGGACGAAGACGACAGAGGAGGAGGCGGGCTGGGCCGCCTGTTGGCTGGGCCGGCCAGCTACTGCTGGGCTGCACAGGGAGGAGCCCCAGGTAAGCTTCTCCCTCTTTATTTATTTTTGTTTTCTAATTTCTGTCATTTGTTTTGATTTAAAAAAAAAGATTAAATCATTTTATTACCTTATGCCAATTTTTGCAGGAGCTAGATATATTATTCCAGAGCTCCCCAACAGGTGGCATAATTTTTGGACATATATTAATATATATAACTAATATATTTCCAATGCAAATATTTATGCATTAATTCCAAATGCCCAAAATAAATACCTATGAGCTCTTAAAAATATTGGTTTGATTTTTATCTCTGTCCAATATTTTCAGAGAGCAACATGAGCATTTTCTTGGACCCTTTTGGAGAAATTTTTATTTGGGTCATTTTCAAAATGATTCTGAGGGTTTCACAAATCCCCATTTCAAGTTTCTGATGAAAGAGTAAACATGATGCAACACTCTAATGCATGACTAGCTAGGGTGTGACAACTCACCCCCACTCAAAAGAATCTCGTCCCGAGATTTGGGTTCCTCCGGGAAGAAGGCGGGATACTCGAGTCGAAGACGATCCTCCCTTTC
>NW_021295047.1:0-971 GCF_002162155.2 Triticum dicoccoides | reverse complement strand
ATGAGTAACTTGCATAGTTCATAAAATCTAAAGCCAAAAAATTAGCACAAGAAGTAGAAGGCATGAAAATATTGCAACTCAGTTTGCACATATAAGTGAAGCTCTTATTCATTTCAAAAGATTGACAATGTTCATCATTAAACCATCCCAACATTGGTGAATAAACCTTACTTGCATCAAATTTACATGCTACAACATGCTTAAATAAGCAAACATGCAATAAGTCATTTAACACAGAATCATCACCAAGATTAGAGGTCATATCAAAATGATTAAACATTGGTTCTTTTGCATCAATAGTTAATTCAATGGATGCACTCAAAATTGTTGGTATTTCAGTTGTTTGATCACATGGCAAAGTCAAATTATCAACATAGTCCTCTAAAATAGGTGGTGTGATCAAAGTAGTGGGTAGCTCATCAGATGGTGGATTCAAATTGACAAGGCATTCATCATTCTCATGTAGAGATGGAAGATCAGTACCTTTGTCATTACCTCTTATGATCAACTCAGATGATGTAGCCACTCTCGGGGGCGATGTGTCACATGGTGGAGGTGATGTAGTCCTAACAACAACGGATGTGGTTGTCACAGTATGCCTAGTAGTTGAAGGAACAATCATATCAACTCTTGGAATGTGCACCGTGCGCTTGTTCTCCTCGTGGCCAACACGTCGTTTTATTTCCTGTTCAGCTTTGCAAGCAAGATGAAACAAATGGTCCATAGGATAACACTCTTCATGAATTAGTATCTCTTGAATATCACGGTTTAATCCTCCCCAAAATCTATCCATAAAATCATCTTCACTTTCTTCTAAAGAGGAATGCAACAAGGTAGTTTGTAAATCATCATAATATTTTGTTACAGTTTCACTACCTTGTTTTAAGTGTTGCAACTTCTTAATCATGTCACGAGTATAATAAGCAGGGACGAAAGTATGTCGCATGGCAAGTTTCAAATCATCCCAAGTA
>NW_021295046.1:0-907 GCF_002162155.2 Triticum dicoccoides | reverse complement strand
TAGTCGACCCGTGTGCCTTGGGAGTTGCAGAAATCTCTGAATTCCTCCGAGTCGAAGTTCGATCCATTATCCGTAATGATGCTGTGCGGGACTCCATATCTGAATATTAGTTCCCTGATGAAGCTAACAGCAGTACCGGTGTCAAGGTTCTTGATTGGTTTGGCCTCGATCCACTTGGTGAACTTGTCGACTGCCACCAGTACATGCGTGAAGCCACTTCGTCCTGTTCTTAAAGGACCTACCATGTCCAGTCCCCATACTGCGAAAGGCCAGACGAGTGGGATGGTCTTCAGAGCCGACGCAGGCTTGTGCGACATATTCGAGTAGAACTGACATCCCTCGCACTTATCCACTATCTCTTTTGCCATCTCATTCGCCTTTGGCCAGTAAAATCCGGCTCGGTATGCTTTGGCCACGATGGTCTGAGAGGACGCATGATGACCATAGGTTCCCGAGTGGATATCATTGAGGATGAGTCGACCTTCTTCTGGTGTTATGCACTTCTGACCGACTCCAGTCGCGCTTTCTCTGTATAATTGTCCTTTGATTACGGTAAAGGCCTTAGATCGTCGGACGATCTGTCGAGCCTCTTCCTCATCCTCCGGAAGCTCTTTTCTCAGGATATACGCGACATATGGAACTGTCCAGTCGGGAATGACCACCAAGACCTCCATGATCAAGTCGACCACCGCTGGGACTTCAACTTCAGTCGGATCTGTGGCACTCTTGGGCTGTGGAGTTTCTTCGGTGAAAGGATCTTCTTTGACTGACGGAGTGTGTATATGCTCCAAGAACACACCACTCGGAATGGCTTCTCTCTTGGAACCTATCTTTGCTAGATCATCAGCTGCTTGATTTTTCAGTCGGGGTATATGATGGAGCTCCAACCCCTCGAACTTCTTTTCCA
>NW_021295045.1:0-1504 GCF_002162155.2 Triticum dicoccoides | reverse complement strand
AAAACCCAAAAATAATGTTCCTATAACTACTAGGATGTGGTGGTAAAACGCTCACAGTAAAGCAAATATCAATGTCTTACAAGTTCTTACCATGCAGCAGGCGGTGATCGGCAACCAGCGGTGTCAAGTAACTCCGAATATTGAGTAAAACGATTGCCAGGGGAGCGTACGTATACACGGTGTAGAAATATGTGGAGCTGGGTTGGCTATATATGGTAGCAAAAGATTAGCAATAATCAATTCAAAGATGCAATGTTGAATAAACGCTCAACGACGGTACTGTGCTGGTCCTAGGCTAGACCGGACTAGAGACGCGAGCCTAGAACACTAATGAGGTCACGGCGTAGCACAACTAGCATCAATGAAGGATACTAAGTAGCTCTTGACAGCAAGATATAAGTGAAGATCACAACAGCAGTGAAGATAATGAGGTGAAACAACAGCCAAGCAGGATATATCAACAACTTTGTCTCCAACTTTCCTCTGAAAAAGTTTGTGCCGATTTTTTTGTTTTTTTTCTTCTCTCTTTTTTTTCCTCACACTTTTTTTTTCTTTCTCTCCTTTTTTTTTCTCTGACTTTTTTTTTCCTTTTTTCTCTCTCTTTTTTTTCTCTCTTTTTTTCTCCCTCTTTCCAAAACAAACTAGATAAGATGCATATTGGATCAAGTGAAGATGTGAACGATCTCAACTATTATTATGACAATGAATGGTGGGTAGCACGTGGTGGAAATTGATGGATGGGTGGTGGACAGCGGAAGAGATAATGATGCAGCGGTGGCGTGACTAATGTGAACAGAACTCGAAACTCTAAACGAACTAGACACTAAGACCAGCAACTCGACACGACAATGCAATCGATAATTCAACTATGCAATCAATGAAAAGAAAATTGCAAAGGCTCAGACTGGCTTGGACCAAGGATGAATAGATCTAACTCTTTTTTGTGGCTTTTTCTTGGACAATAGGTAAGAAAGTAAATCTAATCTAGGAAAACTGGAAATTCTCACCGAGCAACCTAAAAACTGATACCACTTGATAGAGGCGAGGGTGTCCCGATCTTTCGATGAGATGATAACTATCATTTGGTGGAGACGACTTTGACGATCCGACTACAAACATGCACGACGTTGCGCCTTAGCAATCGCTAAACCAATCTCCTGAGGTCACTGACGATGCCGGAAGCACGGTCAGCCTGACCACGAAGGTCTATTCCTGCAAGCAATCGAAGAACGAGCAAGAATATGATAAAGCAATCTGAATATTGCAAATATATATGAGGTATTGATAATGGTGGGGATCCGTAAGCGGTCTTGGTCTGGTCGTTGGACACAAACGAAGTACACGAAGTTGCAATGGCTAACTTTTAACTAAACAAATCCCAAGGAAAAGCTACTAGATGGATCTACTTATATAGGAGCAAGGGGTGGCGGCCAAGGAGGTGGGAGGACGTCCCAAGGCAGCCTAAAACTAAATCTAGGTCGTACAAGGCCAATGGGCCCAAGTG
>NW_021295044.1:0-2166 GCF_002162155.2 Triticum dicoccoides | reverse complement strand
CAGCATTTTGGTGGGAGGAGGTTGAGGGGAGGGCGGGGCGGTGAGGCTGAGCGGGAGCGCTGCTGGCCGCGGGTGGTGGTGGCCGACAGTTCGGCCAGTGGTACGTTCGGCGGTTGGGGGAAGAAGAAGAAGGTTGTCTGGAGGTTGGAGAAGTAATCTGCACCACCTGTATTCCATCCTATGGCTGAATCGAATGACCAAAATTGAAATTTTAGTTAACTGGCCACTAGCCATTCCCTTTACTACGTCGTTGTTTGTAGAATAACCCTGACGCTATGGCTAAGGCACATCTATAGATCCGGGAAGAGCCAGGCCAAGATCGATATGTAATGAAGAGTACTGATCTCAGTGAGCTGTGCTACATGCTTACGGTCATCAAGGAGGTGTTTAGGTTGCATCCTCCTACTCTACTGCTCGTCCCAAGAGAGACAAGTGAAGACTGTGAAATCATGGGCTATGACATGCCTAAAGGCACCAATATCTTCATTATTGTTTTTTTCTAATTTCCCGAGATCCTAAATTATTCCCAAATAGACGAAGAAGAAAATAGGGCCAAGGTACTAATGGAGATGCGCAAAAAATATCCATCGGGAGATGGCGCTGACGCTAACGCTCGCAAGGCGGTTTTGCAGGCAATTTCACAAAATCCTTTTTTTCGTTGAGCACATAACCCGGTTTGGGCCGATTGACTCTGAGAGCGAGCGAGGGATCGTTCAAGCTGGAGATGTTTGAGAATAACAACGTGGATTATTATGGAACACATTTTGAACTCACCTCTTTCGACACTGTTCAACATCGCCACCGTAGAGATTGTCTTGGCAAATCTTCTCCACGACTTTGACTGATGCAATTCCCGATGAGCCAATTGAAGTGTCACTGAACATGTCTAAGAAATTTGGGATCACCGTAAGCAGGAAGTTTGACCTTCGGCTACTAGCTATTCCATGCCCACGCTCCAAAGCTATTTCGATATACACATGGAATAATTATGTAGAGCACCTTTATTGAACCGGAATGTTTTTGTTGCTCTGTAGTTTGTACATCTTTACATGTTTGTATAGCTCTTGTTAGACTATCAGACTATTTTTCATATTATTTTGACTGACATTGGCTATGTCAAATAATATCTCTATGCAAATATTTGCATGTACCTCTATGTAAAAAAGTATGAGCAAGCTTATCCATGAGTCAAGTTTGATATATGCACAACTCTTTCAATCTTTGAAACTAGATCGACGTATGTTCTGCAAAATGGTGAGAACATAAACTGCGAAAGAAAATATAAGTTTCCATAGCTATTGTACAGCTAATATATATGAACAACTCACGACTATCACGAGTTCATTTTAAATGTTCCGTATTAGTTACCTTAGTAGTGCAATAAAATATCATGTAACATGTCAAAAGTGTTTTAATAATTCATCACAATATACAAAAAATGGATTTTTTTGGGGTAAAAAAGGATGTTATGGGAAGAAAGTAGTGCCCAGTTAAATCAGACATGATGATTCACATCAGCAATGGTCGTGTTCACATCCTGGCAGCCATGGCACCAATAACCATATTCATGACCTCGTTGTGGAAGAACGTCTGCGCTTTGATGGCGAAGATGGCTGCTTGCCAGATAAGAGAACTAGGGGGCCTATGTACAATAAATGTACAAAAGGAGTGAGGGATTAGAGGGACAATAGAGGATGGGGGATTTGGTATCCACATTGATATTATGGTTAGATGGGTTTTGAGGTGGCCTAAAAGAACAACACAGCTGGAAAACACATAGAGCTTCTTCCAA
This sequence comes from Triticum dicoccoides, assembly GCF_002162155.2. Lineage (NCBI taxonomy): Eukaryota > Viridiplantae > Streptophyta > Magnoliopsida > Poales > Poaceae > Triticum > Triticum dicoccoides. Next base: position 374 of record NW_021295044.1, on the reverse strand, counting down.
AAGCCGGGATGTAATTGTTATAATAAATAAAATTGTGATGTAAATCAAATCTGAGTTGTGGCCACCCATGTGCATGAGTCCTGGCTGAGAATCTTATAGTTGCTAGTGTCAATGAAAACTTGTTTAAATCTGTGATCATGTTATCTCCACTGCTGTTACTAGTTCTACATGCAACACATTGTGCAACTATATAATTTCTCTGACGAACTCAAAACATACCTAGATATGTTTAGTCCTTTACATAAGATAAAATTTTAGTAGAGATATAATTATAACCAAAATTATCACACTGTAACAAAATGCACCAGTACAACTTTCTTTCACTGTAGCATTTTACATATTATCAGTGAATCACATGCATGCTTATCAACATT
>NW_021295043.1:0-1164 GCF_002162155.2 Triticum dicoccoides | reverse complement strand
CAACCATCACCAAACAATGTGCAACAATATGATGCATGCATGAAACATGGCAATATGAGTGTGTTGGGCTAATGCAACTAAAGCCAGAAGGGTTTGAACAAATTTGAATCAAAGATTCAAATTTCAAACTCAAACATGGCCTTTTAAAGTGCTTTTCCTTGTTCTGCTTAAAACATCAATTTAACTTGTTTGATCATGCATGAAAATAGTACAGATGGATAGATTGGATTTTTCTGATCATTTTTCATATATAATTTGTCCAATTTGGAGTTACAGAATAAAAGTTATGAATTTTTGAAGTTTAAATAATATTCTGGAATTTCCTGATTTAATTTAAATCCAGAAATATGATTATTGCGCCAGCATGACGTCAGCATGACGTCAGTGGTCAACTGCGGCTGGCTGAGGTCAAACCTGACGTGTGGGGCCCACACGTCAGTGACAGGGGGGTTAAAAAGAGTTAAATTAATCCTAATTACTAATTAGGGGCGCTGGGGCCCACTGGTCAGTGTCAGGGGGTTAACTAACAGTGGTTAGCGCTAATCCTAATTAGCTACAGGGCTGGGCCCACCTGTCAGGGACTCAGGGGGGGGTCCTGCCGTGGTCAAAGTGGGTCAAACCCACCGGCCACGTGACGCCGGCGAGGCCCGAGACGGCGGCGCGATGCGGGATCGCGCTACAGGGCACGGGCGAGGCTGTGCTTGGGCTCGTTGGAGAGCCCTTGCTCCCGCGCGTCGAACGGTGGTGGTGGCCGGGCCTGAGGTGGCCGGAGTCGTCGACGGCGAGCTCGTGAGCGGCGGCCGGAGTTCGGGTGCGGTCGGAGTCGGCGTTGCAGGGTGTTTGGGGAGGCGTTGGTGCGTGCTGCGTGCTCCTAGTGAGGCGTGGAGCACGATAGTGTGCTTGGTTGGGCGCTACGGTGACCGTGGCCACGACGGCGACATCGCCGGCGGCGTGGAGCTCTCGGCCAAGGTGGGGCTAAGGCCTAGAGGTCGAAAGAGACCCGGGAAGAAGGGGGAAACGACTCGGGGGCTCACCGCGGTTGCAGTGGGCGTCGAAGCGGGCTCGGGGACGCGCTGGAGACGGCGAATTCGTCGGCGACGGTGGTCGGAGCCCGAAGAGGGGAACGGCGACGTGGCGGCGATGCAGAGCTTCCGGAGACCCGTG
>NW_021295042.1:0-2351 GCF_002162155.2 Triticum dicoccoides | reverse complement strand
ACATATCACCTAAACCAATAGTAACAACATCTTTTTCGCAATCTATCTTATCATTAACTGTGTTCAAGAAGGGTTTACCAAATATTATGGGACAAAATTTGTCTTGTGGGGAACCAAGAACAAGAAAATCAGCAGGATATTTAGTTTTCCCACGCAAGACTTCAACATCTCTAACAATCCCAATTGGTGAAATAGTATCTCTATTGGCAAGTTTAATTGTAACATCAATATCTTCTATCTCAGCAAGTGCAATATCATGCATAATTTCTTTGTATAAGTCATGAGGTATAACACTGGCACTGGCACCCATATCACATAAGCCATGATAACAATGATCTCCTATTTTAACAGAAATAACAGGCATGCCTACCACGGGTATATGTTTATCTTTAGCACAAGGTTTAGCAATTCTAGCAGTCTCATCACAAAAATGAATAACATGACCATCAATATTATCAGACAAGAAATCTTTAACAATAGCAATATTAGGTTCAACTTTAATTTGCTCAGGAGGTGTATAGGTTCTAATATTGCTTTTACGAACCACAGTTGAAGCTTTAGCATGATCTTTTATCCTAACAGGAAAAGGTGGTTTCTCAACATAAGCAGTAGGAACAATAGGATCATTATAAGTGACAGTCCTTTCTTCAACTTTAATAGGTGCAGCTACTTTTACTTCTATGGGAGGATGATATTTAAACCACTTCTCCCTAGGGAGATCAACATGAGTAGCAAAAGATTCACAGAAAGAAGCTACTATTTCAGAGTCAAGTCCATATTTAGTGCTAAATTTACAGAAAACATCGGTATCCATAAAAGGTTTAACACAATCAAACTTAGGTTCATACCTGATTCCTTACCTTCGTCGAGGTCCCAATCTTCAGAGTTGCGTTTAATTCTTTCCAATAAATCCCATTTGAATTCAATAGTCTTCATCATAAAAGAGCCAGCACAAGAAGTATCGAGCATGGTGCAGTTGTTATCAGAAAGCCGAGCATAAAATTTTTGAATAATCATTTCTCTTGAGAGCTCATGATTGGGGCATGAATATAACATTGACTTAAGCCTCCCCCAAGCTTGAGCGATGCTTTCTCCTTCGCGGGGACAAAACTTATATATATAATTACGATCACGATGAACAAGATGCATAGGATAAAACTTCTGATGAAATTCCAATTTTAATTGTTTGTAGTTCCATGATCTCATATCATCACATAGCCTATACCATGTCAATGCATCTCCCATCAAAGATAAAGGGAAGACCTTCTTCTTAATAACATCATCGGGCACACCTGCAAGCTTAAATAATCCACAAACTTCATCCACATATATTAGGTGCTCATCAGGATGCATTGTTCCGTCTCCTGCAAAAGTATTAGGTAGCAATTTTTCTATCATACCCAAGGGAATCTCAAAGTAGACATTTTCATTTTAAGTAGGTTCAGTAGGTTGAGGAGAAACTCTTTGCTCTTCTGATCAGGGTGAAGATACCCCGAACAAGCCCCTCAGGGGATTACTTTCCATAGCAACAAGTGACATTAAATTTCAGCACACTATATAAATTTTTCCTTACGAAATTCCACCTGCCAAAGGCGCTTCACTCCCCGGCAATGGCACCAGAAAAGAGTCTTGATGACCCACAAGTATAGGGGATCTATCGTAGTCCTTTCGATAAGTAAGAGTGTCGAACCCAACAAGGAGCAAAAGGAAATGATAATTGGTTTTCAGCAAGGTATTCTCTGCAAGCACTGAAATTATAGGTAACAGATAGTTTTATGATAAGATAATTTGTAATGAGCAACAAGTAACAAAAGTAAATAAAGTGCAGCAAGGTGGCCCAATCCTTTTTGCAGCAAAGGACATGACTGGACAAATTCTTATATAGAGAAAAGCGCTCCTGAGGACACATGGGAATTATCGTCAAGCTAGTTTTCATCATGATCATATGATTCACGTTCGGTACTTTGATAATCTGATATGTGGGTGGACCGGTGCTTGGGTATTGTCCTTACTTGGACAAGCATCCCACTTATGATTAATCTCTATTGCAAGCATCCGCAACTACAACAAAAGTATTAAGGTAAACCTAACCATAGCATGAAACATATGGATCCAAATCAGCCCCTTACGAAGCAACGCATAAACTAGGGTTTAAGCTTCTGTCACTCTAGCAACCCATCATCTACTTATTACTTACCAATGCCTTCCTCTAGGCCCAAATAATGGTGAAGTGTCATGTAGTCGACATTCACATAACACCACTAGAGGAGAGACAACATACATCTCATCAAAATATCGAACGAATACCAAATTCACATGACTACTAATAGCAAGACTTCTCTCATGTCCTC
>NW_021295041.1:0-1757 GCF_002162155.2 Triticum dicoccoides | reverse complement strand
TCAAGGTGGGGTTCTGTGACGCCTTTGTCTGGTCGTTGAACACAAACGAAGTACGCGAAGTTGCAGCTATGGCGAACTTTTAATCTAAACAAAACCCAAAGTCTAAACGATGCCCTAAGGGCTGTATATATGGAGGAAGAGGGGGGAATTTCGTGGCCCTTGGTGGAGGGGTCCGAAATCAACCCTATCTCTTGTTTCCCCACACATACGGACTCTAAAAATAGCCTATACTTATGTATTTCGAAATTACATGGGCCTGGCCCAATAAAAAGGTGACGCAGCACCTATAATAGCCTCGGGACGAAATTTATGAAGTGGCATCTTGTATATTTCGTCCAAGGCTTCATGCACCCATTATGGTGGCTTCAAAGTCCTGAAATCATCACTTGTAACTCCGTTCTTGTTCCCCTTGCGCATGACATCATCTCCATGCTTGTTCTTGCTCCAATGTTCATCCTTCTCCAAGCTAGGCCCTTCATTTGTAAGCAAAACAAATGTATCCAATTTAGGCAGCATCATATTCTCATGAACATTAGAATCATTGCCAAGAAACGAAAGTACCTGATAATTTAATTGGCGTGCGCGAGCTCTAGTAATTGGTCCCGTATATGTAGCAGCAGGGGCTGTGGGTGTAACAATGGTATTGATATCCTCATCATCCTCCCCTTCTTGAAATGAAGTCGTCCTCGACGGAAACTCATCTTCCTCACCCAAATAAGGCATCAAATCTGCAATGCTAAAAGTGGGACTAACCCCAAAATCTGCAGGCAGCTCAAGTTTATATGCATTATCATTTATTTTCTCTAACACCTTAAAGGGACCATCAGCACGTGGCATTAGCTTTGATTTGCGCAAATCAGGAAATCTATCCTTACGCAAATGTAACCAAACAAGATCTCCAGGTGCAAACACAACATGTTTTCTACCCTTATCTCCAGCAAGTTTATATTTAGCATTCATACGCTCAATGTTTTCCTTAGTTAACTCATGCATTTTTAAAATCAATTCAACACGTTCTTTAGCATCAAAATTAACCTTCTCCGAAGATGGAAGAGGCAACAAATCAATAGGTGCACGAGGTAGGAAACCATACACCACTTCAAAAGGGCACATCTTAGTAGTAGAAATGTGCAGCAAGTACGTCCTTCGTCTTCTTCACGCCAAAGTGTCCCATTAATCCTCCTCCATGCGCCTCCTGCAACAACAAAAGACCAACGGAGCTAGCTGGAATGCATAGCTTGTTAGCACGAAACACAAATCCATCGTTAACGACGAACTTGTTCCACATTCTTCCTTCTTTACAATTCTGCATTACATCTTTAAAATCAGCATCATGCACATATTGATCTTTGATGGTCTCCAAACCAAATATTTTGAAGTCAAGTTGTGAAAGCATAGTATAGCGGCGAGACAATGCATCAGCAATAACATTTTCTTTTCCCTTCTTGTGTTTAATGACATAAGGAAAAGTCTCAATGAATTCAACCCATTTAGCATGTCTACGATTCAGTTTAGCTTGACTTTTAATATGTTTCAAAGATTCATGATCAGAGTGTATAACAAATTCTTTGGGCCATAAATAATGTTGCCATGTTTCTAAAGTCCGAACAAGAGCATATAATTCTTTATCATAAGTAGAATAATTCAGACTAGGCCCACTCAATTTTTCAGAAAAGTATGCAACAGGTTTGCCATCTTGTAATAACACACCGCCTAATCCAATTCCACTAGCATCACATTCAAGCTCAAAAGTCTTA
>NW_021295040.1:0-1005 GCF_002162155.2 Triticum dicoccoides | reverse complement strand
GAACGTGATGCTACACATGTTCATAATGTGAGTACCAAAAGAAGTAAGGTTGATAATGATAGTCCCACATACCTGTGGCACTGCCGCCTTGGTCACATAGGTGTCAAACGCATGAAGAAGCTCCATGCTGATGGACTTTTAGAGTCTCTTGATTATGAATCATTTGACACATGCGAACCATGCCTTATGGGTAAAATGACCAAGACTCCGTTCTCAGGAACAATGGAGCGAGCAACCGACTTATTGGAAATCATACATACTGATGTGTGCGGTCCAATGAGTGTTGAGGCTCGCGGTGGCTATCGTTATGTTCTCACCCTCACTGATGATTTAAGTAGGTATGGGTATATCTACTTAATGAAACACAAGTCTGAAACCTTTGAAAAGTTCAAGGAATTTCAGAGTGAGGTTGAAAATCAACATGACAGGAAAATCAAGTTTCTACGATCAGATCATGGAGGAGAATACTTGAGTCACGAGTTTGGCACACACTTAAGAAAATGTGGAATAGTTTCACAACTCACGCCGCCTGGAACACCTCAGCGTAATGGTGTGTCCGAACATCGTAATCGCACTCTATTAGATATGGTGCGATCTATGATGTCTCTTACCGATTTACCGCTATCCTTTTGGGGCTATGCTTTAGAGACTGCCGCATTCACTTTAAATAGGGCACCGTCGAAATCCGTTGAGACGACACCGTATGAATTGTGGTTTGGGAAGAAACCTAAGCTGTCGTTTCTAAAAGTTTGGGGATGCGATGCTTATGTCAAGAAACTTCAACCTGAAAAGCTCGAACCCAAGTCGGAAAAATGCGTCTTCATAGGATACCCAAAAGAAACTATTGGGTACACCTTCTACCTCAGATCCGAAGGCAAGATCTTTGTTGCCAAGAATGGGTCCTTTCTGGAGAAAGAGTTTCTCTCGAAAGAAGTAAGTGGGAGGAAAGTAGAGCTTGATGAAGTATTACCTCTTGAACTGGAAAATGGCGCAACTCAAGAAAAT
>NW_021295039.1:0-1716 GCF_002162155.2 Triticum dicoccoides | reverse complement strand
CTAAACGAGGAGAGGTTGCCTACCAATTGGAACTACCTCCACATCTTTCTCGAGTTCATGATGTCTTCCACGTCTCTCAACTCAGGCGTTGCTTCTCGGATCCCATCCGCGGAGTGGACCACGAAACGCTTGATCTCCAAGATAACCTCACATACCGAGAGTACCCGGTTCGCATTCTTGATCAAGCAGAGCGTGTCACTCGACGTCAGAACGTCAAGTTTCTCAAAGTTCAGTGGTCTCATCATTCCGAAAGGGAAGCTACTTGGGAGCGAGAAGATCGTCTTCGACTGGAGTACCCCGCTTTCTTTCCGTCGACCCCTGAATCTCGAGACGAGATTCTTTCAAGTGGGGGCGAGTTGTCACATCCCTAGTCTGGTATGACCTAGGCTAGCTAGCCATTTGTGCATCATATTTAAATTTCATTTAAATTTGAAATGAGGATTGGTGGAACCCTCAGAATCATTTTTGAAAATGACCCAAATAAAAATTTCTCCAAAAGGGTCCAAGAAAATGCTCATGTTGCCCTCTGAAAATATTGGACAGAGATAAAAATCAAAACAATATTTTTAGGAGCTCATGGACATTTATTTTGGCCAATTGGATTAATTCGATAAATATTTGCATTGGAAATATATTTCTATATATATATGAAATATGGTCCAAAAATTATGCCAATTATAAAAGAGCTCTGGAATAATATATCTAGCTCCTGCAAAAATTGGCATAAGGAAATTAAATGATTTAATATATTTATTAAATCAAAACAAATGTCAGAAAAATTAGAAAACAAAAATAAAAGAAGGAGGGGCTTACCTGGGCCTCCCCTCCCCTGCGCAGCCCAGCAGCAGCAAGCCGGCCCAGCCGACTGGCTAGCGCCAGTCGTCCTCCACCTCCCGCCAGGAGGCCAGAGGCGTGTGGCCGGCGCGTGCGCACCGCCGTGCCGCCACGGCACCTGCCTGCCTGTCCTCCCCCTCGACGCCTGGACGTCCGGAATGTCGCCACGCGCTGCCCCGCACCGCTCTCACTCTCCCTCGCCCTCCTCCTCTTCCCCTGCTCTCTCTCCCTCTCACCCGAAGCACTGCCGCCGCCGCAGCTCGCCACCGACGCGCTCCCCGCCGTCCCCTCGCCCCTCCGTAGAGCCCCCGAGCTCCGCCGCAACTCCCTCTACCTCCTCATCGAGCCAAGCAAGACGGAGCATCCCGTGGAGCCATCGCCGTCGCCATCCTCGCCTCCGGCCGCCGTGGGTACTCGCCGTCGATTCGGGAGCTTCCGGGCATCCCCGACCTCGCCCTCGCGCTCGCTGGATCCGCGGTGAGCTCCTCCACCGTTCCCCTCTCTTCTCCCTCCCGTTCCCATGCCGTAGCGCCGCTCCCCACCACGGCCGAAGCCCCTCGCCGCCGTCCATGTCGCCGCCGCCGTCTCGGCCCGCCTCCGCCCAAACCAAGCCTTCCTCCGCGTTCCTGGTGCCACGAGGGTGCCGCCGGGCCCCTCAGGTGGCCTCCCCGTGCCCCGCAGCCCGACCCCGCTCGAAGCCGAGCTCCGGCCGCCGCCCCGAGCTCCGCTCCGGCGAGCTCCGCCGCCCCCGCAGCCTCCCGCATGAACCCCTAGACGCGCGCGAGTCTGGGCTTCGCGTGGGTGGTCTCCGCCGCCCGAATGGTCGCCGGAACGGCGATCCCGAGCCCCTCCGCCGTCTCGGGCCTCGCCGGCGGCAAAACG
>NW_021295038.1:0-1324 GCF_002162155.2 Triticum dicoccoides | reverse complement strand
ATTTGTGTTCCCAGTGTGATGATTCTGGCCATCATTCTCGAAAGCATCCCGTGATGCTACTTAGTAGTAGGTATTCTATTCCTGGGTTTTTGAACCCGAGATTCACTCTACTTAAATCATGTTGATAGTGTTGCTAGTTCCTTCAGGATATTAGTAACCCTTGCATTAGTCCTCGAGGTCCGTGGTATTTCCTTCTTCCAAATACTATGAACCGTTCATGGCAGATGCTCCTCGCTGATCGAAAGATCACAATTAGAGTGCTCTCGATGGGTTCTCGATTCTATATTGTGACTCTGCCAGTTCTACCTTTCTGCATGGGTTATCCGGAAGAAATATGTTGAATTCGTTCGACATGCTAGTCCATGCATCCACAACTTGGAAAATCATATGTTCTTTTGAGTTGCCCCTCTTTAGTTGTTTTCTGGCCCTCGTCTATCAATTGATAGTCAAGAGTATGCGTGCGTTCGTTCATCGATGCCTATGACTCTTGTGGTCTGTCAAGCCATTCTATTCCGGAATGACTAGGAGAAACAAACTCCAGTACCTCTTCCATATCTAGGATTGGGTCAAAGTAGTTGTATTCCGCAGATCAAATGCCAATCCAGCTTTTGGTTCTGCTCTACCTTGGAGTATTACATATTTTATATCGAGATTGTTATAGGAATTGCACACCATCCCATGAACTCTTGGTACAGTGACACTTCTCGCCATCACTGTTCATTCCTCGGCCCTCGTGTTGATGCAACCGGAATACCGACAAATGAATTATGATGTGTGAAATCAATACTCCTAGCAACTCCGTTGCTTGGTAGTTAAATGGACAATAACGTCATCCTTAGCGAGTTGACTATTGAATCATCACCCTAAGGTTGATTGTGCTACCTAGTCCATTTTCCTGGTGCACTCCTCGATTGATGAGATAGGATTTGTTAAGTCCTCGCTCATTTGATCATATCATCTTGCCCTGAAAAGCAAGATTGTTCTCGAGCTTAGTAACATACCGGTGGTTCGTGATTTTCCGAATATCTTCTCGGAAGTATTACCAGGTTGTTCCCTGACTGTTATGTTGAGCTCGTGATCAAGTTGGTTTCTTGTGAACCACCCTTTCTCCAAAAATCTGTGTTGGATATCCCGGAGCTAGTTGGTTAAGCTAGACAACAACTTGGAAAGTTGGAAGATAAAAGCTTGTCTGACTTAGTTCGTTCCAAAGGGATATTCTTGTGTAGTGTGTGTTGAAGAAAGATGATATCTTCATCGATTGGTCCCTGTGATCAGTTGCTGGACCTATTGTCTTATCAATCCTTTGATTTGAGTGTGGGCTATC
>NW_021295037.1:0-2023 GCF_002162155.2 Triticum dicoccoides | reverse complement strand
AAATGATATTTACCTTGGAGGTACATGGTTTGCAATTTTTTTATACTGTCATTAGTTAATAATGCTAGTTACCTTCAGACTTTTGTATTTGGTTTAATGCTCATGCACAGCTAGTATACTAATGCTGAAACTTGTTACCTTTACATTTTGTATTGTTAATTCTTATAGAAACCTTCCAGTGCTAGAGTTTATTGAAATCTGTTCAGTAAAACCATTGTACTGTACCCTGTAATAAACTAACAACTCTACTATTGCACTAGCCACTGGATTAGTGTATATTTGTAGTATTCGAATGGTGTTGTATTAGCGTATGGACATAAATAAAGTGTGGCAAGCTTTCCCAGATATATGCTCAAGAAAACTACTACCTGTTTTTCTAAATACTAGACGTTTGGGTACTTTAAATTGAACCGCGAAAACGTCTTATATTAAGGAACAAAGGGTGTAGAGTTCACTCAAATTATTCCGGTAAGCTAGTCACACCTTTGTTAAAATTAATGTTCATTATGTTATCGGAGGAGGTCTGTATGTTTGTCTCTAATGCCTGTCTACTATATACCCGACATCATGATGTAATGTTAAGTCATTTCCTTTTGTACAGTGTAACTAAATTGTCAAGGCGGTGATGGCATTTTATTTTAGTAGACTGCACAAAATTTGCTTAAAAGAAGAGGAAAGGTCAGGAATGACTCAGGTTTTCAGAAAAAAACTATGAATGCCTTCCTGACATCAGCTGTTGTTGCTTTATTTATTCCTTGAAACATGTGGTTAGAAACAGTCTTGCTACCTTTTCCCATTAAGAAATTGGAATGCTTATATTTGTGAGTCTATGCTTCAACTAATGCCACTTTTATAGTAGTCACACTTTCAATATCTATGCAAACAGGGATGCTCGATTTTAGTGGAGCTGCACAAAAAGTCCAACAGGTTCAACATTAGGAGCATGTTTTTTTCCAAACCTTTATATCCAATTGGTGGCAGTATGAGCTGTTCATTACGAAGGTACATGGTTTGCTACTATCTTGCTACTCTTTTTGTACTGTCATTAGATAGTAATACTAGTGGTTTGCATGTGAATTTATTGGCAGGGTGGACCTACATTGGAGGTGCAGGACAGGATTCAATGACTGGATGCTAAATTTCGGTTGTATCGATTTCACCTCTTCCATCACTGCGAACATGGTGTGGTATATGTTTACTAGTTGCTTGATATTTGTGCAGACAGAGATGTCTGCCCGTTGCTATTTGGCAAACAAACAAAGTGTCCGCAATTTTGGTTGAACTGCATAAGAGAATAGTATAGTCACTGCATGCAGTGCCATTTGAAAATAGACACAAAGATTGGATAGTCACTTCATGGACTGCAGAAAAGTAGTACTGTACTATTTACTGGCCAACAGTTGGTGCTTCATTGCTTTGGTCTGATTATACAATGGGCATCATTTTCCCTAAGTTAAAGTTTGTATTCCGAAAATAGTCTTGCGGTGTGATTGAGAGAAGACCAAATCATATTGCAATGGATGTTCCTCCATCATGTGTGGTTCATTCTCATGGTTCCAGCTGTTGGTGAAACCACTTACGTTTGCAAGAGGAATTGTAGACTTCACAAACAAATTTGTCTTTCAGTCTGTACTGAATGTTGGCCAAGAGAAGCATCCATTTTAGTAGGAAGAACATATGTTTTTTCTAGATCTTTGCTTTTGGAGCTACATATTTTATATGATGTGTGAATCATTGAGATGCATTAACATGTTGATCTTATGTATGGGAATCGTACTAGTTAGTTTTAGTTGCGACGCAAGATCCGAAGTGGCTGATCTTTGCTTTTGAAGCTACATATTTGTATATGATCTGTGAATCATTGAGATGCATTAATAGTTACTTATTTCTGTTCGCTCAGTGTTTACAAGTTACTGATCGATCACTAGCTAGCCTACAAATGCGCACCTGGCAGTTTTATTTGCGACGCAAGATGCGAAGTGGCAGTTTTTTGAATAAAAATGCCTACCTCTGAAGAAACTGA
>NW_021295036.1:0-2809 GCF_002162155.2 Triticum dicoccoides | reverse complement strand
GCCTTGTAGCGCTCGATAGAACCATCAGAATGCTTCTTCACTTTGAAAACCCATTTAGAATCAGTAACATTAACACGAGGTGGTGGCGGAACAAGGGTCCATGTCTGATTACGAAGAAGAGCATGATACTCCTGCTCCATGGCCTCTCGCCAATGAGGTATACTCAGAGCAGCTTGATACATACGATGCTCAGAGGTAGGATCCGCACGAGCAGCAGCTAGACATGCAGCCAACCAAGCAACAGTACCATCAGTGCGGTGTTTGGGCTGAAAAACACCACTGCAACTCCGTGTGTGTGGTCGTTGAGGAACCATAGGAGCCACAGGAGCTGGAGAGGACTCAGGTGATGAATACGGCGATGGCGATGACGACTCGGCCAGCGATGGAGAGGCCTCAGAGAGCACCGGTGAGAGCACACTGGAGGCAGGTGTGCTCGGCCCAGGCGAGGACAGCCCGGGCAAAACCGGCGAGGCAGGCCGAGGCGGTGAGGCCGGCTCAGGGGCCAGAGGCACCGAGGCCGGTGGAGCCGAGCGAAGCGGCGAGGCCGGCTTAGAGGCCAGGGGCACCGAGCCGATCGGCCCAGCTAGCGACTCAGGCAGCCCAGAGGCCAGTGGCGCCGGTCCAGAAGCCGGGGGCGCCGAAGCACATGGCGCGGTGCCTGCACCATGGTTAGGCAACAAAATAGGAGAGTATGAAATATCATCAAATTGGTCAGATGCAACAGAGGATGAATGCAAAGATGGTGGTTCAGCAGTGGACACAGGGAGCTTGGCAAAGGGAAAAACATGCTCATCAAACACGACATCCCGAGATATATAGACACGATTTGTGGGAACATGAAGACATTTATATCCTTTATGGAGAGAGCTATAGCCAAGAAAGACACACTTCTTGGAACGAAACTCAAGCTTGCGCTTGTTATAAGGGCGAAGATGTGGCCAGCAAGCACACCCAAAAACCTTAAAAAATGTATAATCAGGTTGTTCATTAAGGAGAACCTTAATGGGAGTCTTCATGTTCAAAACACGAGTGGGACTACGATTTATGAGAAAACATGCAGTGGTGAGAGCATCACTCCAGAAGCAAAACGGAACCGATGCATGGGCCAAAAGAGTAAGACCAGTTTCAACAGAACCATTCTGTTGATGTGTATGTGGACATGCTAAACGGTGAGCGATCCCAAGCGACTGAAAGAAGGAGTTGAGGTTGCGATATTCACCCCCTCCCCCCAGTCCGACTGAACATGAACAATTTTGTGCTTGAGAAGGCGTTCAACATGTTTCTGAAACTGAACAACAATGTCAAACACATCAGATTTGCGTTTAATAAGATAAAGCCAGGTAAAACGACTATAAGCATCAACGAAACTGATATAATAATTGTGACCACTGACAGAAGTCTGAGCTGGACCCCATACATCTGAAAACACATGTTCTAAAGGATGTTTCACCTCACGACTAGACTCCAAAAAAGGAAGTTGATGACTCTTCCCCTGCTGACAAGCATCACACACTGCTACATCTTTATTGCTAGACATGCTAGGAAGCTCATGACGACGCAAAACATGACGAACGATAGGTGTGGCCGGGTGACCAAGACAAGCATGCCACTGTGACGGAGATACCCGAACTCCACTGAAAACGCGAGCGACACCAGGATGCTCCAGACGATAGAGGCCCTGGCACAGCCGCCCGCTAAGAAGAATGTCCCTTGTGCCCCGATCCTTAATAAAAAGATCAAAAGGATGAAATTCACAAAGCACATTATTATCACATGTAAGTTTAGGAATAGAAAGGAGATTACGTGTCACAGAGGGAACTCTAAGCACATTACGAAGTTGAAGACTCCTATTTGCATGCCTAGTGAGAAGAGATGTTTGACCAATATGAGATATAGGCATACCTGCTCCATTGGCGGTGTGGATCTTGTCGGAGCCGTGGTAGGGTTCGCGAGTATGGAGCTTGCCCATCTCACTCGTCAGATGCTCTGTGGCCCCAGAGTCCATGTACCAGTGGGGACCAACAGAGTAGGACTGAGTGTGCCCTTGCTGTTTTGTGGACACCGACCGATCTGCCATGGCCACCTGACGGCAAAGTTGTGCGTGTCCTTGCCATCATTGCCGAGACCCAGAAAACTCTTCTGAAAACGTTTGTGACACTTAGAGGACCAGTGCCCTTCAATGCCACAGAGCTGACACACACGCTTACCGCCAGCCCCTGGTAATGTCGCGGTAGCAGGGGGGCCGAGGCAGGCAGCGATAGTAGCCCCGAAGGGGTCCGAGAAGATGAAGAAGGGCGGCCACCCTTGGTGGCAGCGTTGGCCGAGAGGGAGCCCCCACTGACCTTGGAGCGGCGCGACTCAACCCGTTGTTCCGTGAGAAGGAGACTGGAAAAGACCTCATGCGCCATCATGGGGTTTGAGTTACCCCACTCGTTGATGATCTCAACCAAGGCGTCATACTCCTCATCGAGACCATTGACAATGAACGAGTTGAACTCGGAGTCGGTGAGGGGCTGTCCGATGGAGGCCAACGTGTCGGCAAGGCCCTTGACTTTGTTGTAGAATTCAGTGGCCGTGGAGTCCAGCTTTTGACACTCACCAAGCTGGCGATGAAGCGTGGAGACACGAGCATGCGACTGTGCCGCAAACGAGCGCTCGAGAATGTTCCATGCATCATGAGACGTCTTGGCGAAGACAACAAGTCCAGCAACAGCCGGAGTGAGCGACCCCTGGATGGAGGAGAGGTTCGCCTGGCCCTGCCCTATCCAAACACGGTGCGCCGGATTGTAGACCGGGCCGTGCACGCTAT
>NW_021295035.1:0-1181 GCF_002162155.2 Triticum dicoccoides | reverse complement strand
ACATTTGTAGATCTTGGAACGAAAACCCCCGGGGCTCTCGCGACCGCGTCGCCCCCGCGGGCGACCGGCCGCGTCCCGAGCTCCTTCTCCAGCGACCCCCCCTCCTCCTTCCCTCCCTGCCGCCGTCGTCGGCGCTCGCCGCCGGGCCTCTCGGCTTCCTCTGGCGCGGGACGGAGCGGGCTGTGGGGTGTCCCTAGGCGGCGGCGGTCCGGCGTGGCGGCGGGGTCCCGGCACTGCGCGGGCGGATGGCTGGACGGCGGCGTCGCCCTTGGTGGCCGGGTAGCGCGGCGGCGCGTCCTGGCGACACCCGCTCGGCCCAGATCTGGGCCCTTCGTGCCCCATCTGGGCCCGGGCGGGCCGGCGGCGGGGTGAGCCTGCGGCGCGACCTCCAGGAGGCCGGGGCGTGGCGGCGAGCGGCAGCGGGCTGGCGGCGCGGATACCGAATTGCTGCAGCGTGGACGGCGGGGCTTTGCGGGCCCGTTGGGTCCGGCTGGGCCAGGGGTGGCCTGGTGTGCCCTGCTGCCGCGTCCGGCCGGCGACCGCGACGGTGCCCGGGCGCATGTTGGCGGGGGAGGTGGGTCCCTCCTGCTCGGTAGCGGTGCCGCTGCTTCCGTCGTTTGGCGTTTCTCTTCGGGTCTCTTGGCCTCGTGTGGAGTCCGCAGTGAGGCGGCATGGGTGGTGGCGCAACCGTGATGGCGCAAGGTGGTCGACGGCGAGTTGGTTGGTTGGCTTCGATCCGGTTGGGCAGTGGGGTTTGGAGTGGGGAGAAATCCTTGCCGGATCTTCCGGCTCTGGTGCGATGACGCCTGCGGGTGCCACCATTCCTCCCTGGAGGGTGCCGGTGGTCTTCATTCCCCTCTACCCTCCGTGTGCTGGGGGAAACCCTAGGATACGTCCGGGCAGCAGCGTCGTCGGCGTCGTTTCCTTCCTGGAGGTGCTGCTTGGTACTCGGAGGATCGGAGCCTAGGATCGTGGTGGGTAGATTTCGGAAGGCGCAGCGGTTGTAGATCATCCGTGTCTGTCGAGCTGCCGGTGTTGGCATTGTTTCTTTTTCTTTTTCTTTGGCTTATTGTGCTGCTCGCCCCAGCGTCTGCTCTGTATCGGTGTTGGTTCTTTGGAATACAAAGCGGGGGGAAACCCTTTTTGGTAAATGTAGAGCTGCGGCTAGAGGGGATTGCCCT
>NW_021295034.1:0-1406 GCF_002162155.2 Triticum dicoccoides | reverse complement strand
TTGACATATTGTTGATCAGAAATGACGTAGAATTTCTGGAAAGCATATAGGGTTATTTTGAAAGTGTTTTTCAATGGAAAGCCTGGATTAAGCTACTTGAACATTGAGCATCAAGATCTATAAGGATAGATCAAAATGCTTAATAATACTTTCAAATGAGCACATACCTTGACATGATCTTGAAGGTGTTCAAGATGGACCAGTCAAAGAAGGAGTTCTTGCCTGAGTTGTAAGGTACGAAGTTAAGACTTAAAGCTCGACCTCGGCAGAATAGAGAGAAAGGACGAAGGTCGTCCCCTATGCTTAAGACATAGGCTCTACAGTATGCCATGCTGAGTACCGCACCTGAAGTGTGCCTTGCCATGAGTCAGTCAAGGGGTACAAGAGTGATCCATGAATGGATCACAGACAGCGGTCAAAGTTATCCTTGGTAACTAGTGTACTAAGGAATTTTCTCGATTATGGAGGTGGTAAAAGAGTTCGTCGAAAAGGTTACGTCGATGCAAGCTTAACACCTATCCGGATAGCTCTAAGAAGAGATACCGGATACGTATTATGGGGCAACAATTTAGAATAGCTCCAAGTAGAACAGTTATTTGGAATAGCTCCAAATAGAGCGTGGTAGCTACATCTAGGAGATGACATAGAGATTTGTAAAGCACACACGGATCTGAAAGGTTCGGACCCGTTGACTAAAACCTCTCTCACAAGCAACATGATCAAACCTAAAACTCTTGGGTATTAGTCACATGGCGATGTGACCTGTGAGTGTTAATCACATGGCGATGTGAACATTATTGATTCTAGTGCAAGTGGGAGACTGTTGGAAATATGCCCTAGAGGCAACAATAAAAGTGTTATTATTATATTTCCTTGTTCATGATAATTGTCTTTTATTCATGCTATAACTGTATTATCCGGAAATCGTAATACACGTGTGAATACATAGACCACAATATGTCCCTAGTGAGCCTCTAGTTGACTAGCTCGTTGTAATCAACAGATAGTCATGGTTTCCTGGCTATGGACATTGGATGTCGTTGATAACGGGATCACATCATTAGGAGAATGATGTGATGGACAAGACCCAATCCTAAGCCTAGCACAAAGATCGTGTAGTTCGTTTGCTAGAGCTTTGCCAATGTCAAGTATCTCTTCCTTTGACCATGAGAGCGTGTAACTCCTGGATACCATAGGAGTGCTTTGGGTGTATCAAACGTCACAACGTAACTGGGTGACTATAAAGGTGCACTACAGGTATCTCCGAAAGTATCTATTGTTTTATGCGGATCGAGACTGGGATTTGTCACTCCGTGTAAACGGAGAGGTATCTCTGGGCCCACTCGGTAGGACATCATCATATGCGCAATGTGACCAAGGAGTTGATCACGGGATGATGTGTTACG
>NW_021295033.1:0-1344 GCF_002162155.2 Triticum dicoccoides | reverse complement strand
AATAATGAGACACCAGAATTCAAGGGCAGATATGAGAAGATCAGAGATCACTGGCCCGCATTTGTGGCCCACAAGACATCGGAAAAGAGTAAGAAGATGTCGGCGACAAACAAGCAAAATGCTGCGAAGAAGAAGCATCACCATCGCACGGGGTCAGGTGACTACCTCGTAGCCCGGCCTAAGTGGGCCAAGACTGAGAATGATCTCGTTGATAAAGGGATCGAACCAGAGACAATTAACTGGCAGACCGTTGCCGGACTTGGTTCTTCGGGGCTGGCGGAACCTTGGACCCCGTAACAGGGAAGTGCATTTGGACGAACGATCAAATGGACATACCAGTCAGGAAGCTTCAGCAGTATATCGAAGCAGCGCAACAACGGACGTTCTTTCCAGACAGAGAGAACGACGAGCTCACAATGGCCCTCGGGAATCCTGAGCACCCTGGACGGACACGAGGCACGCCAGGCTTCATTCCGTGGAAGGTTGGGTTTCCGGACGCAGGCGGTTACAAATCCCATGAGAGGAGGAAAAAAGTGCAGCAGACCCAAATGCAGGCGCTGCAAGCAAGGGTACAAGCGATAGAGGAAAGAGAAGCAAATCACAGCAAACGTACTGTCGAAGCTTCCCCCGAAGCTACCCCGCCATCTCAGCGGAGAAGCAGCGTGGCTTCCACCGAGCTGCTTCAGCCGGAGCATGCCTTGACGGCTCCTGCCAGCTATCCCGTGGATGCTATCATGGAGTCTCAAAATTGCCACCTTATGAAGCAATGGATGAATTTGAAGGTCAAGGCGGCTGTTGGCTCTGTTTATCCTACTGAACCCGGCACAACTTTTCACTGCTGGCCGATTCCAGAAGGATATGCTAGGGTGATCGTGGATGAAATAACAAAGGGATTTGAGGACCTCCAGCTTGACCACCCTACCGGTGAAGGGGAGACTAGGCTGGGGTCTGCTCTGAAGACTCCATGTCTATGGCGGAAGAAGCTCATCAACCTTTCGAACTGGACGCCTCCGCCTCCTCCTCCTCCTCCGGCAAGTCAGGGCACTCCGCCTCCTCCACCGCCTCCTCCTCCGGCGAGTCAGGGCACTCCGCCTCCTCCACCGCCTCCTCCTCCGGCGAGTGACGATCAGGGCACTCGACCGGCTCCTTCTCCAGCGCGTGGTGGCACTCCGCCTCCTTCTCCGCCTGCGCCGACGCGCCCGAGCAGCCAGCCTCCTCCTTCTCCGCCTCGTCAGCAAGGGCGGAAGAGACCTACCGCCGCTCTGGCTGCTCCGGCGCGTCGTAGTCCTTCTCCTCCGCCTGGTAAGCAAGTAAAGAAGACAACCGCTCCGTCTGCTTAGCCGG
>NW_021295032.1:3390-4223 GCF_002162155.2 Triticum dicoccoides | reverse complement strand
GACGTGCTCCCGGCCATCCTCCGGCCAACCCGCGGTGGCCAACGCACTCACCACGCTGTGTTGGGCCCAACCGTGCACTTCCCGCACCTCCCCGCAGACCCTAGGCCGAGTTCACTTTCACCCGAACTCCGGTGGCCGCCAAGGTCGTCGCCGGCGCCAACTCCGGCCACCCCGACCCCAACGGACTCCACCAAGAGCTGCGGCTCGTCCTCAGCTCCACTCCGGTGGTCTCCGTGACCCATTTGATGGACGAAATGGCCAAAACCACTCCCGCCGCCGCGTCGGGCTCGCCGGCGGTTAAACGCCGGCGCCGCTGGCATTGACTTTGACCACGGGTGGGCCCTGGTTGACTCCCTGAGTCAATGACAGGTGGGGCCCAGCCCTGTTAATTAAACAGGTTTAGTTTTAATTAAACTTTAATTAATTTAATCACCCTGACATGCGGGACCCACTGTCAGGTTTGACCCGGACGTGTTCCGTTGACCTACTGACGTCACACTGACGTCAGGCTGACGCAATAATTGATTTTCTGGAATTATTCTAAGACAGGGTGGCAGTGGTGTCACGTGCTAGTCTCGGAGTCCATCGACGCTACCGCGACGACGTCCGTCTCGACTCGCTTTACGCTAAGACAGGATGGCAGTGGTGTCACGTGCTCGTCTCGGCGTCCGTCGTCGCTACCGCGACGACGTCCGCCTCGACTCGCGTTACGCTAAGACAGGGTGGCAGTGGTTTCACGTGCTTGTCTCGGCGTCCGTCGTCGCTACCGCGACGACGTTCGCCTCGACTCACGTTACCCTAAGATAGACAGGGTGGCAATGGTGTCACGTGCT
>NW_021295032.1:0-747 GCF_002162155.2 Triticum dicoccoides | reverse complement strand
CGTCGTCGCTACCGCGACGACGTCCGCCTCGACTCGCGTTACGCTAAGACAGGGTGGCAGTGGTGTCACATGCTCGTCTCGGTGTTCGTCGTCGCTACCGCGACGACGTCCGCCTCGACTCGAGTTACGGTAAGACAGGGTGGCAGTGGTGTCACGTGCTCGTCTCGACATCCGTCGTCGCTACCGCGACGACATCCGCCTCGACTTGCGTTACGCTAAGACAGGGTGGCAGTGGTGCCATGTGCTCGTCTTGGCGTCCGTCGTGGCTACCGCGACGACATCCGCCTCGACTCGCATTACGCTAAGACAGGGTGGCAGTGGTGTCACGTGCTCGTCTCGGCGTCCATCGTCGCTACCGCGACGACGTCCGCCTCGACTCGCATTATGCTAAGACAGGGTGGGATTGGTGTCACGTGCTCGTCTCGGCGTCCGTCGTCGCTACCGCGACGACGTCCTCCTCAACTCGCGTTACGCTAAGACAGGGTGGGAATGGTGTCACGTGCTCGTCTCGGCGTCTGTCGTCGCTACCGCGACGATGTCCGCCTCGACTCGCGCTACGCTAAGACAGGGTGGCAGTGGTGTCATGTGCTCGTCTCGGCGTCCGTCGTTGCTACCGCGACGACGTCCGCCTCGACTCGCGTTACGCTAAGACAGGGTGGCAGTGGTGTCACGTGCTCGTCTCGGCGTTCGTCGTCGCTACCGCGACGACGTATGCCTCGACTCGCGTTACGCTAAGACAGGGTGGCA
>NW_021295031.1:0-2185 GCF_002162155.2 Triticum dicoccoides | reverse complement strand
AAAGCTATGCTCCATAACTACACTAACCCGTGCTTCAGAACTGTACCATCAAGTTCTTCAAGACTATACTAACTGTGATTCACTTTTGGGGAAGCACAATTATGCTTTTCACGCGAGAAGCACAAACAGCGCTTCATGCAAAAGCACACCTGATCACTTTTTGGGAAGCATAGTTTGTTCTTCCATGCGAGAAGCACAACTGTGCTTCACGTGAAAGCACACATGTGCTGCACTTTTGAGGACGCACAGAAGCACAACTGTGCTTCACCTGAAAGTACATACGAGATTCTTTTTTTCTTCGAAAAAGCACAATTATGTTTTCATGCGAGAAGCACAATTGTGTTTCATGGAGAAGCACAACTGTGAATCAAAACTATGCTCCACACTCTTGACGAACAAAAACCGAGAAAACCCCTTAAGAAATAGAAAAACAACTAGAAAAAACAGAATCTAAAAAAAAAATCAAAAACCACCAAACCACAAAAAAACTAGTCCCACTGGAGTAAGCGTCTAGCATGCGACACATGCCGGTGCTGAGACGCCTCACATGGCACATTTGGGCGCTGCGGGGCCTGAAAAAGTGCCCCCATGTGGGGTACCCCCAACTAATTGCTCCTGAGGTCCACACTGAATACAGGAATGAGGAGGCCGCCAATGGATTCTAAACGTGGATCCTGTCTCGGGCACGCCATGCCGTACATCCCCATCTCACCCTTAGGGCTTCGCGCATGAATCAATCTAACCGACAAGAAATTCCCGGCTGATGAAGAATAGTAGACCCGATGCATGTACACATGACGTGAAGTACTTTAGCTTGCGGTGTGCCTAGACTTTGATAATTTGTTTGCTCTGCCATTGTTTGTACACCTGATCGAGCTCATGTTATCCCTTAATTCTAAAAATCCAAGGTTATAAAGTCTCAAATAGTTCAAAAATAAACCTCACGATTGCATATTATAGTGATCTATGCATTTGCAAACATTCATGAAAGAGAGGAGCTGATATGTAGCAGCCAAAAAAATATTATGCGATATGTTTTGAAATAATTGGACAAAAAATAACATCAACATGTAATCTTTGATCATTTTTTTACTTCTGTTCTAAAACACAATTGTTTTTCTTTTCTTGCTATGGCTTGAGCAAAGGAATAAGTGGGTCGCGTACTCAATACCTCGCCAGGGTGGCTAATAGGTCACCAGAGGTCATATGTCATTATGGAAGTTGAGTAATTACCTCACATTCACGAGCCACAAATATCATAGGAAGAGAAAAATGTCCATGGCGAAACATGCAGAGAGAACTCCCGGGAAAAGGGAAATTTCAACAGCAAGGATTGTTTTCTTCTTCTTTTGAGATGATTGTCTTTTCTTTCCCGATCATCATGTTGAGTCATGGCTTAGGTTGCTAAAAGAATCATATAGACCTGAGGCATCATGTTTTGTAATGAAGTTATCGTAGATGGTGGATCATCATGATGAGTCACAATTTAGGTCCAAAGACAAAATTGCATAGGATAATTTGGCCTTACATGAGATATGGTAGACGTGGGGCACCTTTGCGTGTTAAGATCTTCATCCGTCTCACTCGCAAAAGAAAAAGATCTTCATCTATCTTGTGGGGAAGATCTTTAACCTACGGTTACCTGAGCGTAGACAGTCTATTTGCAGGGCTGAGCACCCCTTTTCTTGTCCTGATTTGTGAAAAAATGAAGGCAGCGTGGATGTGAACAATTAGTCACGGTATTAGGCATAAGATACTTTTTTTCTCGAATAAATATGCATAAGAAAACATGACCTTACTTAAGTTGTGATGTTTCGTCACGAAGCCATGTTGGACGTTGGATCTGGTGACAATTTGGTGGTGCCAGTGTAATTCGTGAGTTTTGAGTGTGACGATTACCCACAAAAAGAGTGTGGCGATTACCCACAAAAAGCAATATTTCTTTAAGCGACTAGCAACCATCGGAAAAATATACACGAGGAAACGACGATCGAACCCAGAGGCTTCTTCTATACGCTACTAGAGTATCCACGGTGCTTATCCAGAACACCTAAATCCAAAAAGGAAAAATTAGAGCTAAGCAGGAAAGAAGAAAAAACACATCTTGACTCCCGTGCGGCGCCCAACTCCGGCCACCCCCGGTTCCGTTCCCTCCTTCCTCCTCCATCGTCGTCGTCGGAGGCAG
>NW_021295030.1:0-1169 GCF_002162155.2 Triticum dicoccoides | reverse complement strand
AGGCACAATTTGTTCCATACCAAGGGAGTTGTGAAGGAACGTTCTGTGCGCGTCATCATAGACGGAGGGAGCTGCAACAACTTGGCTAGCATGGAGATGGTGGAGAAGCTTTCTCTCACCACAAGACCACATCCACATCCTTACTACATCCAATGGTTCAACAACAGCGGCAAGGTTAAGGTAACACGTACTGTTCGTGTGCATTTTAGTATCTCTACATATGCTGATTATGTTGATTGTGATGTGGTACCTATGCAAGCATGTTCCTTATTACTTGGTAGACCATGGCAATTTGATAAAAACTCTGTACACCATGGTAGAAACAATCACTATACTCTTGTTCATAAGGATAAAAATATTACTTTGCTTCCTATGACTCCCGATTCCATTTTGAAAGATGATATTAATAGAGCTAATAAAGCAAAACAGGAGAAGAATATGAGTGAAAATCAGATTGTGGCAAAAGAATTTGAGCAACAAATGAAGCCTAATAATAAACCATCTAGTGTTGCTTCTGAAATTAAATTGAAAAGTGCATGTTTATTTGCCACCAAATCTGATATTGATGAGCTAGATTTCAGCAAATCTGTTTGCTATGCTTTTGTGTGCAAAGAGGCATTATTTTCATTCGAGGACGTGCCTTCCTCTTTGCCTCCTGCTGTCACTAACATTTTGCAGGAGTTCGCTGACGTCTTTCCACAAGACGTGCCACCTGGATTACCGCCTATTCGAGGGATTGAGCATCAGATTGACTTAATTCCCGGTGCTTCACTGCCAAACCGTGCACCATACCGTACCAATCCAGAGGAGACGAAGGAGATTATGCGTCAAGTACAAGAGCTTCTCGACAAAGGTTATATACGCGAATCCCTTAGTCCTTGTGCTGTTCCTATTATTCTAGTGCCGAAAAAGGATGGTACATCACGTATGTGTGTTGATTGTAGAGGCATTAATAATATTACTATTCGTTATCGTCATCCTATTCCTAGGCTAGATGATATGCTTGATGAATTGAGTGGCTCTACAACATTCTCCAAAGTTGATTTGCGTAGTGGATACCATCAAATTCGTATGAAGTTGGGGGATGAATGGAAAACAGCATTTAAAACTAAGTTTGGATTATATGAGTGGTTAGTCATGCCTTTTGGGTTAACTAATGCGCCTAGTAC
>NW_021295029.1:0-1865 GCF_002162155.2 Triticum dicoccoides | reverse complement strand
AAAGCAGAGCACCAACGGCCTGCTGGCACCCTTCAACCCTTAGCTATTCCTGAATGGAAATGGGATAAAATTGGTATGGATTTCATTACCGGTTTCCCCAGGACCAAGAGAGGGAATAATGCTATTTTCGTCGTGGTCGATCGTCTTTCCAAAGTAGCCCATTTCTTACCTGTTCGTGAGAGTATAACCGCTAGTCAGCTGGCAGACTTATACATCTCCCGAATAGTGTCCCTCCATGGTGTTCCTTTGGAAATTAACTCGGATCGAGGAAGTCTTTTCACCTCTCGATTTTGGGAAAGTTTCCAAAATGCTATGGGAACCCGTCTCTCCTTTAGCACCGCCTTCCACCCTCAGTCGAGTGGTCAAGTGGAACGCGTCAACCAGATTCTAGAAGACATGCTTCGAGCCTCTGTTATCTCATTCGGAATGGATTGGGAGAAGTGCCTTCCATTTGCCGAATTCGCTTATAACAGCAGCTATCAATCTAGCTTGGGTAAAGCCCCTTTTGAAGTTCTCTATGGACGACGGTGTCGAACACCCCTTAACTGGTCAGAGACCGGGGAAAGACAATTCTTTGGCCCGGATATGATTCAGGAAGCAGAAGAACAAGTTCGCATCGTTCGTGAAAAGTTGAAAACAGCCCAATCTCGTCAAAAGAGTCAATATGACCGAAAACATAAGGCTATGACTTTCGAGATTGACGAGAAGGCTTATCTTCGGGTCACCCCTCTGAAGGGAACCCATCGTTTCGGTATCAAAGGCAAATTGGCTCCTCGTTACATTGGACCTTTTCGCATTCTCGCTAAACGAGGAGAAGTTGCCTACCAGTTGGAACTACCTCCGCACCTCTCCAGAGTCCACGATGTCTTCCACGTTTCTCAACTCAGGCGTTGCTTCTCGGATCCTATCCGTGAAGTGGACCACGAAACGCTTGATCTCCAGGATAATCTTACATATCGAGAGTACCCCATTCGTATCCTCGATCAGGCCGAGCGTACCACTCGACGTCAGAACATCAAGTTCCTCAAAGTTCAGTGGTCGCACCATTCTGAGGATGAAGCAACTTGGGGAAGGGAGGATCGTCTTCGACTTGAGTATCCCGCCTTCTTCCCGGAGGAACCCAAATCTCGGGACGAGATTCTTTTGAGTGGGGGTGAGTTGTCACACCCTAGCTAGTCATGCATTAGAGTGTTGCATCATGTTTACTCTTTCATCAGAAACTTGAAATGGGGATCTGTGAAACCCTCAGAATCATTTTGAAAATGACCCAAATAAAAATTTCTCCAAAAGGGTCCAAGAAAATGCTCATGTTGCTCTCTGAAAATATTGGGCAGAGATAAAAATCAAACCAATATTTTTAAGAGCTCATAGGTATTTATTTTGGGCATTTGGAATTAATGCATAAATACTTGCATTGGAAATATATTAATTATATATATTAATATATGCCCAAATATTATGCCAATTATAAAGGAGCTCTGGAATAATATATCTAGCTCCTGCAAAAATTGGCATAAGTTAAATAAATGATTTAATATATTATTTAAATCAAAACAAATGTCAGAAATTAGAAAACAGAAAAATAAATAAAGGGAGAAACTTACCTGGGCTCCTCCCTGTGCGGCCCAGCCAGCTGGCCGGCCCAGCCAGCAGGCGGCCCAGCCCGCCTCCCTCCTCTGTCGTCTTCGTCCTCGACAGAGGGAGGGGAGTGTGGCCGGCGCGCGCGTGCGCCACCGCGCCACGCCACCTCTCTCCCTGCCTGCCTGCCCTCCCCTCCTCGCTCGATGCCCCGGACGACGCCACGCCTCCCCCCTGCTCTCTCTCACTCTCCCTCGGCTCTCCCCTCCTCTCCCTCGCTCTCTCTC
>NW_021295028.1:0-1041 GCF_002162155.2 Triticum dicoccoides | reverse complement strand
GGCGATCCACGGCGAGGCATGGGGATCAGAGGTTACCAATGTGCTCACCGTGTCCTTCCGCAACGGTGGGTGGTGGTGTTGGTCACCGGTGAGCAGCACGTCGACGGCGGTCTCAACTCCGGCGGATGGTGGTTCGGGCGTGGATGGAGCTCGTCGGAGAGGGCTGCAAAGATTAAATTGAGGTGGGGGTTAGACTACTGGGTGCAAGAGAGGGCTACGGACGAGGTTTGGGCGCCGGAGGTGGCCTCACCGAAGTGAATCGAGCTGGAGGCCGAGGCGGGGCGAGGCGGCCGGAGCTGGGGGAGGAGACCTCCTCGAGGTCCCCCTAGTGGCCTGGCGGGGTGTTGGTGAGTAGTGGAGGTGCTGCGTGCACGAGAGTGAGCTCGGGACCCCTTTATATAGGCGGTCCGAGGCGGTTGCCGTGAACGAGGATCACCGGCGAGCGATTACGGTGGCGCAGTGCTCGGTCGGGGTGGTTAGGGGGTCGAGCATCATCACGGAGGTCCAACGGGTCCGTTTTGGTGTTGAGCTGGCCGGGGTTTGGGTGTTAACGGCGAGCTCGACGAACGGTGATGGTGCGGGCCCGTCGGCGGCGGAGAGCGCGTTCCGTGCTTGCCGGCCACGGTGGCTGTGCTACGGGCGTGCGCTGGCGTGCATGAGGCCACGCGGAGAGCCAGGGAGCGATGGGCGGCGCGGAACGGCGTTCTGCCGTGGTGTGCCTCCTGTCGGCCGCCACGGGAGGTCCCGACGCCGCAGAAGACGCCGGCGAGGGCGAGCCAGCGCGCTACCGACGCCAGGAAGGCTCCACGCACGCGTGTGCAGCTTCGGACAAGAGGAAGAGGCGGCGAGGAACGTGCCAAGGGCACTGTGGCCGCGTGACTGAAACTGACGGACTGAAGATGACACTGAAAACTGAATTTTCTGAACTATGAACAGTAACAGTGCCCACCAGGTGTTCGACCGAATGAAATTGGCCTCTGGTGATTTTTCCTTGAGCTGATTTTTGGTGGAGTGGCTTCTCCTTGCTCAAATAGGCTGCCT
>NW_021295027.1:0-708 GCF_002162155.2 Triticum dicoccoides | reverse complement strand
GCGAGCAGATGGGCAGCCTGGCGGCGTCGTCGGTGCGGGATTGAAGAACTGAACCAAAATTTTCACAAGTGCTGTATATATAGATAGAGCATTGGTCACGGTTCGTGGCACCAACCGTGACCAATGCCCCCCTTTAGTCCCGGTTGGTGCCTCTTTTCAGTAGCCCAAAGGGCGGGAAGCGGCGGCCTTTGGTCCCGGTTGGTGGCACCAACCGGGACTAAAGGGGGGCATTGGTCACGGTTGGTTCTCTCGAGCTCCTCTCCATTGCGGGCTTACGGGCCTAATTGTCACTGCTATGCCTGTGGGCCTACTGGGCCTCCTGCGGGCCTGAATCCTGGCCCTTGGATGGGTTTCTAGTCGTATTCAGGCCGTGGGGCCCAGTAGGTGGCATTTTTTTGTTTTTTTTGTTGCTTTATTTATTTTCTTTTGTTTTTTGCTTTATTTTTTAATTCTTTATGCTTTTAGTTTTAGAAAAATTATAAATTTTTTGTTAATGCCATTAGTTTTCAAATTTGAAAACACTTTTTTTGTTTTTTTGTTCTCTTTGTTGCTTTATTTATTTTATTTTGTTTCTACTTACAACAAAATACTTATTGTTGCTATTTTTTTCCAGTTTTTTTGTTTTGTTTTCTGCATTATTTATTTTCTTTTGTTTTTTGCTTTATTTTTTTATTCTTTTTGCTTTTAGTTTTAGAAAAATTATAAACT
>NW_021295026.1:0-708 GCF_002162155.2 Triticum dicoccoides | reverse complement strand
CGTTTAGACGCCGGCGAGTCCGTTTTCGCGGCGGCGCGGCTCGGGAGCGTGGCGGGTTTCGCCCATGGTGCACCAAACCGAGCGGGACCGGTCGCGTTCGAACGGCAAGACGACGGCGAAGCGAGTGGGGGTGGTTGTAGAGGCGGTGGTGGCCGGAGTCGAACGCCACGAGCTCGCCGGCGGTGAGGTGGTTCGGGCGCGAAATGAAGATGGCGACACCGCGCGCTTCGGGGCTAGCGGGAAGGCCAGGGGGGAGCTGCGCGACGCGCTGAGCACAAAGGACTCGGCCCCGTGACCATTTGGTCACCGGAAGGGCGCCGGCGACGCGTGCAGGCGGCGCCGCAGTCGGGTGCTTCGGCGGTAGCTAGCTAGGGCACCGTGAGGCAAAGAAGGAGAGGGGGAGAGGACGGAGTGGAGCTCACCGAGCGGTCAAGAAAGACCCGTGGTGGCTTAGGAGCAGCAGAGCTCGTCGCGGAGGAAGGGGATCGCCGGCGGCCGTCGAGGAAGCAGACGACTCAATCCGTGGCCTGCGGTGCTCCTCGAGCTCGATGGCGAGGCGTAGCCGAAGCAGAGGTCGTCGGCGCGTCTCGTGGACGTGCAAGCGAGGCGCGGGGTGGCCGGTGGCCGCGGTTATGGCGCAGCCATGGCGACGGCGGCGCTCGGTTACGGAGGGGAAGTAGGGGGAGATGGATCTGGAGGGGAGAGGGA
>NW_021295025.1:0-1016 GCF_002162155.2 Triticum dicoccoides | reverse complement strand
AGCACCTAAAATAGCCTCGGGACGAAATTTATGAAGTGGCATCTTGTATATTTCGTCCAAGGCTTCATGCACCCATTATGGTGGCTTCAAAGTCCTGAAATCATCACTTGTAACTCCGTTCTTGTTCCCCTTGCGCATGCCATCATCTCCATGCTTGTTCTTGCTCCAATGTTCATCCTTCTCCAAGCTAGGCCCTTCATTTGTAAGCAAAACAAATGTATCCAATTTAGGCAGCATCATATTCTCATGAACATTAGAATCATTACCAAGAAACGAAAGTACCTGGTAATTTAGTTGGCGTGCACGAGCTCTAGTAATTGGTCCAGTATGTATAGCAGCATGGGCTGTGGGTGTAACAATTGTATTGATGTCCTCATCATCCTCCCCTTCTTGAAATGAAGTCGTCCTCGACGGAAGTTCATCTTCCTCACCCAAATAAGGCTTCAAATCTATAATGTTAAAAGTGGGACTAACCCCAAAATCTGCAGGCAGCTCAAGTTTATATGCATTATCATTTATTTTCTCTAACACCTTAAAGGGACCATCAGCACGTGGCATTAACTTTGATTTGCGCAAATCAGGAAATCTATCCTTACGCAAATGTAACCAAACAAGATCTCCAGGTGCAAACACAACATGTTTTCTACCCTTATCTCCAGCAAGTTTATATTTGGCATTCATACGCTCAATGTTTTCCTTAGTTAACTCATGCATTTTTAAAATCAATTCATCACGTTGTTTAGCATCAAAATTAACCTTCTCCGAAGATGGAAGAGGCAACAAATCAATAGGTGCACGAGGTAGGAAACCATACACAACTTCAAAAGGGCACATCTTAGTAGTAGAATGCAATGAACGATTATAAGCAAATTCAATATGAGGCAAGCATTCCTCCCACATTTTCTTATTATTCTTCAAAACAGCCCTAAGCATAGTAGACAACGTTCTATTGACTACTTCAGTTTGTCCATCAGTTTGGGGGTGACAAGTAGTACTAAAAAGCAGTTTAGTCCCCA
>NW_021295024.1:0-1114 GCF_002162155.2 Triticum dicoccoides | reverse complement strand
AGCTCAAGTTTATATGCATTATCATTTATTTTCTCTAACACCTTAAAGGGACCATCAGCACGTGGCATTAACTTTGATTTGCGCAAATCAGGAAATCTATCCTTACGCAAATGTAACCAAACAAGATCTCCAGGTGCAAACACAACATGTTTTCTACCCTTATCTCCAGCAAGTTTATATTTAGCATTCATGCGCTCAATGTTTTCCTTAGTTAACTCATGCATTTTTAAAATCAATTTAGCACGTTGTTTAGCATCAAAATTAACCTTCTCCGAAGATGGAAGAGGCAACAAATCAATAGGTGCACGAGGTAGGAAACCATACACAACTTCAAAAGGGCACATCTTAGTAGTAGAATGCAATGAACGATTATAAGCAAATTCAATATGAGGCAAGCATTCCTCCCACATTTTCTTCTTATTCTTCAAAACAGCCCTACGCATAGTAGACAGCGTTCTATTGACTACTTCAGTTTGTCCATCAGTTTGGGGGTGACAAGTAGTACTAAAAAGCAGTTTAGTCCCCAACTTAGCCCATAAACATCTCCAAAAGTGGCTAAGAAATTTAGTATCACGATCTGAAACAATAGTATTTGGCACACCATGCAAGCGAATAATTTCACGAAAAAACAAATCAGCAACATTAACAGCATCATCGCTTTTATGACATGGTATAAAGTGTGCCATTTTCGAGAATCTATTCACGACAACAAATATGCTATCCCTCCCCTTCTTTGTTCGAGGTAAACCTAAAACAAAGTCCATAGATATATCCTCCCAAGGAACACTAGGTACAGGCAAAGGCATATATAAACCATGAGGATTGAGTCGTGACTTAGCTTTTTGACATGTAGTGCAGCGAGCAATAAAACGCTCAACATCCCGTCTCATCTTTGGCCAAAAGAAATGTGTAGCAAGTACGTCCTCCGTCTTCTTCACGCCAAAGTGTCCCATTAATCCTCCTCCATGCGCCTCCTGCAACAACAAAAGACGAACGGAGCTAGCTGGAATGCATAGCTTGTTAGCACGAAACACAAATCCATCGTTAACAACAAACTTGTTCCACATTCTTCCTTCTTTACAATTCTGCATTACATCTTTAAAATCAGCATCAT
>NW_021295023.1:0-1217 GCF_002162155.2 Triticum dicoccoides | reverse complement strand
CGAGACGCCTCATAGGTCTTTCACAAAGCACATACCTTGATAAGATTTTGAAGAGGTTCAAAATGGATCAGTCCAAGAAGGGGTTCTTGCCTATGTTACAAGGTGTGAGATTGAGCTCGGCTCAGTCACCGACCACGGCAAAAGATAAAGAAGAGATGAGTGTCATCCCCTATGCTTCAGCCATAGGATCTATTATGTATGCCATGCTGTGTACCAGACCTGATGTAAACCTTGCCGTGAGTTTGGTAGCTAGATACCAAAGTAATCCCGGCAAGGAACACTGGACAGCAGTCAAGAATATCCTGAAGTACCTGAAAAGGACAAAGGACATGTTTCTCGTTTATGGAGGAGACGAAGAGCTTGTCGTAAAGGGTTACATCGACGCTAGCTTCGACTCAGATCCGGATGACTCTAAGTCACAAACCGGATACGTGTATATGTTGAATGGTGGAGCAGTAAGCTGGTGCAGCCGCAAGCAGAGCGTCGTGGCGGGATCTACGTGTGAAGCGGAGTACATGGCAGCCTCGGAGGCAGCGCATGAAGCGATTTGGGTGAAGGAGTTCATCACCGACCTAGGAGTCATACCCAATGCGTCGGGGCCAATCAAACTCTTCTGTGACAACACTGGAGCTATTGCCCTTGCCAAGGAGCCCAGGTTTCACAAGAAGACCAGGCACATCAAGCGTCGTTTCAACTCCATCCGTGAAAATGTTCAAGATGGAGACATAGAAATTTGCAAAGTACATACGGATCTGAATGTCGCAGATCCGTTGACTAAACCTTTCTCGCGAGCTAAACATGATCAACACCAGAACTCTATGGGTGTTCGATTCATCACAATGTAACTAGATTGGTGACTCTAGTGCAAGTGGGAGACTGTTGGAAATATGCCCTAGAGGCAATAATAAAAGTATTATTATATTTCATTGTTCATGATAATTGTCTTTTATTCATGCTATAACTGTATTATCCGGAAATCGTAATACACGTGTGAATACATAGACCTCAATATGTCCCTAGTGAGCCTCTAGTTGACTAGCTCGTTGTGATCAACAGATAGTCATGATTTCCTGGCTATGGACATTGGATGTCGTTGATAACGGGATCACATCATTAGGAGAATGATGTGATGGACAAGACCCAATCCTAAGCATAGCACAAAGGTCGTTTAGTTCGTTTGCTAGAGCTTTGCCAATGTCAAGTATCTCTTCCTTAGA
>NW_021295022.1:0-1071 GCF_002162155.2 Triticum dicoccoides | reverse complement strand
ACCCAAAATCTTTGATCATCATCAAAGCATACATTCCAACTCCGAGATGCTTACTCCAGTCCTCAGAAGGATTGCTGGAGCTTTGCATACTTATTAGCATATTTCAGGATGGACAAAATCTTCCGGTTGTATCACATACAACCTTTCCTCAAAAATCATCGAGGAAACAATGTTTTGACATCCTATCTGCAAGATTTCATAAATAATGCAGTAATTGCTAATATAATTCCAACAGACTCTTAGCATCGCTACGAGTGAGAAAGTCTCATCGTAGTCAACTCCTTGAACTTGTCGAAAAACATCTTAACGACAAGTCGAGCTTTCTCAATGGTGACACTTACCATCATTGTCTGTCTTCCTTTCAAAATCCATATGTACCTAACAGCCTTATGACCATCAAGTAGTTCTTCCAAAGTCTACACTTTGTTTTCATACATGGATCCTCTCTCGGGTTTTATGGCCTTGAGCCATTTATCGGAATCCGGGCCCACCATCGCTTCTCCATAGCTCGTAGGTTCATTGTTGTCTAGCAACATGACTTCCAAGACAGGATTACGTACCACTCTGAAGTAGTATGCATCCTTGTCATCCCACGAGGTTTGGTAGTGAATTGATCCGAAGTTTCATGATCAATATCATAAGCTTCCACTTCAATTGGTGTAGGTGCCACAGGAACAACTTCCTGTGCCCTGCCACACACTAGTTGAAGAGACGGTTCAATAACCTCATCAAGTCTCCACCATCCTCCCACTCAACTCTTTCGAGAGAAACCTTTCCTCGAGAAAGGACCCGATTCTAGAAACAATTCATATTGCTTTCGGATCTGAATTAGGAGGTATACCCAACTGTTTTGGGTTTCCTATGAAGATGCATTTTATCCGCTTTGGGTTCGAGCTTAATCCTGAAACTTTTTCACATAAGCGTCGCAGCCCCAAACCTTTAAGAAACGACAACTTAGGTTTCTCTAAACCATAATTCATACGGTGTCATCTCATCGGAATTACGTGGTGCCCTATTTAAAGTGAATGTGGTTGTCTCTAATGCCTAACCCATAAACTATAGTGGTACTTC